>NC_141346.1:70579456-70641956 GCF_057382095.1 Aulonocara sp. 'chitande type north' Nkhata Bay
CTGCTACCGGCTTTTTATCTGCCGATCGCCGTGCTACGGTTGCAAGAAAAAGAAGCAGAAATGACGTTCTCTACGCGTTGAGACGTTCCCCGTCCGTCGGCTAAACGCTTGATTGAAACTTCAATGCGACAGTGACACCAAGTAGAATTATAAATGTCACATAGCCCCAAACATGTCTTTTTCAAAGCCTGCGGTGAAGAGAAAGGTTGGTGATGAGCACCGACAATTTCAGGAAAAGTGGGAAATGCAATATTTCTTTGTTGAGCACAGGGGCACCCCGACCTGTCTTATTTGCACAGAGAAAGTTGCGCTGCACAAGGAATACAATTTGAAACGTCATTACACAACTAGACATGCTGAGCTGGATGCAAAATACCAGGGAGACGAGAGAGCGAACCGGGTTGCCAGTCTTAAAACAGATCTACTGAGGCAGCAAGATTTCTCCAAGAAAGCAACCAAAGAGAATAATGCAGCAGTCGGAGCCACGTGGTTAGTGAGATGATTGCTAAAGCAGGGAAGCCATTCACAGAAGGTGCATTTGTCTAAAAGTGCATATTGCAGGCTGCAAATATAGTCTGTCCGGGAAAGAAAGGTCAGTTTAGCAACATCAGCCTTTCTGCCAACACCGCAGCAGATCGCATTTCTGACCTGTCAAGTGACATTTATGACCAACTGTGTGAGAAAGCCAAATGTTTCAGTGTATACTCAGTCGCTCTTGATGAGACCACAGACATCACCGACACTGCCCAGCTCCCAATGTATGTCCGTGGTGTTGATGACAGTTTTGAAGTGATGGAGGAGCTGCTCACAGTAATTCCAATGCATGGCCAGACCACCGCTCAGCAGATATTTACAAGCTGTGTGATGCCATTGAGAATGTTGGTTTGCCATGGAAGAGGTTTGTTGGAATAACAACAGATGGAGTGCCATCAATGACAGGGAGGAAACATGGACTGGTGGCACAAAACAAACTGGAAGAGGAAGGCGTGGAGGAGGCCATTGCTCTGCACTGCATCATCCATCAGCAGGTCCTTTGCAGCAAATGCCTGAAGTTTGACAATGTGATGTCTATTGTTGTGAAATGCATCAACCAAATCAGATCCAGGGGCTTAAAGCACCGAAGGTTCTGTGCTTTTTTAGAGGAAATGGAGTCAGAATATGGGGATGTGCTCGACTTCACTGAGGTACGTTGGCTCAGCAGGGGAAATGTATTAAAGAGACTTTTTGAGTTGAGAGCAGAAGTGAAGCCTTCATGGAGAAGGATGGAGTTAGTGTTCCTGTGCTAACTGATCCCAAATGGCTCATGGACTCAGCTTTTCTTGTTGATATGACACATGAGCTTAATGTACTGAACAAGACGTTACAAGGCCAGGGGCAACTTGTCAGTGCTGCCTATGACAACGTGAGAGCATTCTCCACAAAACTGGCGCTCTGGAAAGCTCAGCTCTCTCAGACAAACCTTTGCCATTTCCCAGCATGCAAGGCACTCGTGGATGCAGGCACACCATTCAGTGCTGACGAGTATGTTGATGTCATTTTGAGGCTACAGGAGGAATTTGATCACAGATTTGCTGACTTCAAGACACACAGAGCCACCTTTCACATTTTTGCGGACCCCTTCTCCTTTGATGTGCAAGATGCCCCTTCTGTGCTTCAAATGGAGCTCATTGAGCTGCAGTGCAACTCTGAACTCAAAGCAAAGTTCAGGGAGGTGAGTGGAAAAGCAGACAAGCTTGGACAATTTTTGAGAGACTTGAGCCCTAGTTTCCCTCGGCTTTCCCGAATGTTCAAGCGGACCATGTGCCTTTTTGGTAGCACATACTTGTGCCAAAAGCTCTTCTCCACTTTGAACTTCAATAAGTCCAAGTACAGGTCCAGACTTACAGATGATCATCTTCAAGACATACTGAGGGTCTCAACTGCTTCCTCCCTCAGGCCAAATCTGGCTCGGCTATGAGAGAGGAAACGCTGCCAGGTCTCTAGCAGCAAGGAGTAGGCAAGAGAAGCCATGTTCAGAAGAACAGTTCATTTTCTACAGTGTTCCATTCATGTTCAGAAGAAGGTTATAGAACTGTTAATACAGACATTTCAATCTAAACACAGCAGATATAGAAGACTGAAAGAAACACACAAGTTCACTGACTAAAAATATCTTATTATTATTTTATTTATGTATTACAGATTGATTTTTTTTTCTTATTAATTCTTAATTTGTTTATTTATTTTTCATATTTTGTGTTAAAAAATAAAAATAAAGAGATTTGAGAAGATTGGAATTTTTTAACCATGTCTTTCTTGTGGAAAACCTAATGCGGCCCAGCCTCACCCAGACTCTGCCTGCAGCGGCCCCCAGCTAAATTGAGTTTGAGACCCCTGTCCTACACCATAAATCAGTAAGAGAGGGTACGACCTCTCTCATGGCCCCAAGTGGTGTGTGCATGCCAGAGCACTCTGGAAGGCACACAGAGTCTTTACAGACTACTAAGGATCGAACCTCTATCATCATGCAATCGATTATACAACTCTAAGCATATATGAGTAAATATTTCTAAGCATAAATGACAATCAACAATATAAACCTTACAGCTGGTTTTAATAACAGAATTTGTTTCTCAAATGAGAAAGAGCTATCGAGAAACACTCCTAAATCTTTAGTTCTGAACTTTTCCAGTGGGCCAAGGTCAACATTATCTGCCAATGCTAAATAGGCTGCCGTTATTAACTAATGCTAATTTGATGTGAATTAGCATTATGCACTAATGCTAACACTTTTTAACAATGTGAGTAGCTAATGCTAACACTATTTCCCTTAACTTTATAACAATGTGAACGGCTAATGCTAACACTCTTTTTCCTAGCATTACAACGTCTGAGCTGCTAATGCTAAGTAGGCCGCCATTAGCACCTACGTCTAATTTAAGGCAAATACGCATTAGAACCTAATGCTCATATCGTTTTCCTTTGCTTTATAACAATGTGAGCAGCTACTGCTAAATAGCATTAGCTAATAACAGCAGTCTAATTTAATGCAAGTTAGCCTCATTTGCATTATAACGATGTGAGGAGTTAATGCTAAGTATGCTGCCATTAGCAGCTAATTCTAATTAGGGGTGAATAATTATTACCAGCTAATGCTAATATGGTTTTCTCTTCCCTTTTAACAATGTGAGCAGCTACTGCTAAATAGCATTAGCTAATAACAGCAGTCTAATTTAATGCAAGTTAGCCTCATTTGCATTATAACGATGTGAGGAGTTAATGCTAAGTATGCTGCCATTAGCAGCTAATTCTAATTAGGGGTGAATAATTATTACCAGCTAATGCTAATATCGTTTTCTCTTTTTCCTTATAACAACTTGAGCAGCTAATGCTAATTTGATGCAAATTAGCATTATATTAGTGACCAGTTAATGCTAAGTAGGCTGCCATTATTAACTAATACTACGTTGACGTGAATTAGCATTATGCGCTACTGCTAATACTGTTTTCCCTTACTTTTTAACAATGTGAGTGGCTAATTCTAAGTACGCTGCTGTAAATAGCTAATGCTAATTTAATGTGAGTTAGCATTATCCGTTGTTCATTATTCAATCCTTTTCAGCTCAATGGAATAATCCATTTAAATTTAAACATTATTCAATAATGCTAACACTCTTTTCTCTTACTTATTAAAAATGATAGTAGCTAATACTAATACTCTTTTCCGTTGGGTAACAACAAAGTGAGGAGTTAATGGTAATTCAGCTGCTTTTAGCGGCTTATTCTAATTAGGGGTGAATAATTATTAGCAGCTAATGCTAATATTGTTTTCTCTTCCCTTTTAACAATGCGAGCAGCTAGTGCTAGGTAGGCTAGCTGCTCCTTTCTGCCTCTTTGTCACACACACAGACTGAAATGATTCACAGCCTTGTTTCATCCTTCTGTCAGCGTCACTGACTGTCACTGTGACTGTGGACATACAGCATGGGAAACATACACATGGCTGACACTTTATTAGGTACACAATGGCCACTATCTCAGGTACACCTGTGACCTAATAAAGTGTACCTAAAGATACAAAATGTTGTCTCTGTCCAAATATTTATGGACCTAACTGTAGGTCTACTTTTAATGAAACTCTCAACATGACTTATCAGTTATCATTAATGTTCCTGCAAACAGACTCCTTGGAGACCCCCTACATAAATATCCATGTACTATCCAGCTAGACTAGTGTGTCTGTCCCTGAAAAGATTCCTGCATGTGTGATTGTTCATGTCTCATCTGCAGGAAACAAACAGGAAGTGAGTGAAGGACACAGAAAATGTTTCCAGCTCTTCCTCCTCTATCAGACATTCTCTCCATACCTGAGAGTGTCCAGTCTCCAGCCTGGATCCTTCAGTCCAGCCGACAGAAGCTTCATTCCTGAGTCACCTGGATGATTGTAGCTCAGGTCCAGCTCTCTCAGATGGGAGGGGTTGGAGCTCAGAGCGAAGGCCAGAGAAGTACAGCCTTCCTCTGTGATCAGACAGCCTGACAGACTGCAGACACACAAAACAACAATCCATCTGTTATCCATCTCTATAGCAGCATAACTAAGTGATGGTTCAGGGTCACCTGATCCAGCTCTAACTATAAGTTTTATCAAAAAGGAAAGTTTGAAGCTGATCGTCAAAGTAGAGAGGGTGTCTGTCTCCTGAACTCAAACTGGGAGCTGCTTCCACACCCAGTCCAACATAGCCAGGCTTTCTTTGCTGCTTTGACAAAACCTCAAATCCCAGTCAGAGATGATGAGCATCATCACAGCGATGATCATTTCTCTGTTAACCCAGGCTTTCTACTTCAGGATCTGTGCACGCTCACAGAACAAGGAGACCTTTAAACATCATTTCACTAAATGGATGGACTGAGCTCAGCCTACAGATGAACTGGATAAATAAAGATTTGACCTCAGTGTGCTCAGTGTTCCTGTCTATTCCTAACATATTCCTAACATGATAGCTGCACTTTAGAGCTCTAAAACTGGAACTGACACATATTTAAACTCCACATGTTACTCAGTACATCCAGTTCTGACACTCGCCCACAGTCCAACAAAGGAAACATGGAGATCACATCAGTTTGTCACCAAAGTCTAATTATTCCAGAGGGCAGTGTTGATACAACTAAAGTTATTTTTAAGCAAAGTTGAGTTTTTTATCGTCGGAGTACTTCAAGTCTGAAGTATCATTTAAATGCATTACACGCTGTTGATGGCAGCAAACAAACCACCCAAACAAACAGAGTTGGGAGGCTTGGGCAGACTACGTAGATTCAGCTAGTGGGAGGAGTCAAGATAAACCAAAGAAAGACAAGCTAACAGACGCCACAGTGAAGTGAGTAGCTACAAACTTCAGGCCAATTAGTGTTGTTGAAGAAGTCGGTCTGAGGAACGTTCTTAGGATCAACAAATGACGGCATGTATGAGCCTCCCTCAAGACACACCATCACAAGAAGAACACATGAGCTGTAGAAAAAGGAGAGACTACGACAGCCACAGCGTTACAACGTGCACCAGCTGTTGGTCTCTCTGGAGACCTGGGAGTTATAGTACATGATATTAATGAAGACTGGGAGCTGCATTCTATAGCAAACAATTTGTTATGAGGTAATCAGCTGATCTTACTTTAACCGGAAGCCCTTCACAATAATTGCAAAGCCTTTATTTTGTCCAACTACCATCAGTTCGTCTGTACTGATGGTAACTTAAAGTCTCACTAATGCAGTTTAGTTTGTATAGTGTAAGTAGTAGAAGTATACTACAGTACTCTGATCACTGATAGGACAGATTTATGTAGATATACACCTTTGTGTTTAACATTACTGCATTATAGTACTGTGATCTTTGTCCTTATATATGGCTATATTAGCTATACTGATGTACGTACATATAACTGGATATGTAACTTATCTATTCATCTTATTTGTCATGTATTTGTATTGTGTACTTCCTTTTTGTAAGAAACCACACACGTGATCACAGCCACAAGAATCAATCAGTGAAAGAATAAAGTGCCTCAAACCAAACCTTAAGCTCCTTATTCCACACGCTGGGCCTTCAGTGGTGTTCTGGCTGACACACCAGAGTGACTGGAGTGCTAAAGAGTGAATCGGACACACCAGTGTAATCCCTGATATCTCCACTACATTTAATCGTCCTTCAGCCTGTGGCTGCAGTTAGCTGGTCTGCTAGTTAGCTGGTGTGCTAGTTAGCCGGTGTGCTAGTCAGCTGGTGTGCTAGTTAGCTGGTATGCTAGTTAGCCGGTTCGCTAGTCGGCTGGTGTACTAGTTAGCCAGTGTGCTAGTTAGCCGGTTCGCTAGTTAGCTGGTCTGCTACTTAGCTGGTTTGCTAGATAGCCGGTGTGCTAGTTAGCTGGTGTGCTAATTAGCAGAAATGTGACTTTACAGCTCGGCCTCACTCACTGACATTAGTCAGATATGACTGAATCTATATCACACTTAAAGCTTTCTGTAAATGAAAGGCTCAGTGAAAACGAGGCACTTCAGTCAATTTTAAAACACACACTCTGAATATAACCTGATCCAGACCAGGTTATAGGTTCAGCATCAGTAACCACGGTGATGTAGCCAGGTAAACACTTATGCATTTATGCTCACAATCACTCCAGTTAACCCAGCATGCATGTTTTTGGACTGTGGGAGGAAGCAGAGAACCTGAAGACAACCTACACAGGCCACACTATCACCCTTATTTACAGAATTATAATTTAATTGGGTGATAAAGTAAAGAAAATAAATATTTTAATAAAAAAATATTCATAAATGAACTATTATTCAAGTAAGTAAGTAGAATATATTTATATAGCACATAATCTCGTTTGTATAGAAATGTCTTCATCTGCTTTTTCAAAGAGTCAGTGGAGTCTAGACAGCATAAAGATAACAGCAGGGAGTTCCACAGCCTCGGTGCCTGAAAAGCTCGATCCCCACGTGTGTTGAACCGAGTCTGTGGGACCAATAGTGACCTCTGACCTAAAGACCTAAGTGCTCGGTATGAAGCATGAGGTTTCAACAGGTCAGAGATGCACTGAGGAGCTTCACCATGTACAGCTCTAAAAGTTATGAGTATAATGTTAAAATGAACCCTAAAATTTAGTGGCAACCAATGAAGAGAAGCCAAAACTGGAGTAATGTGTGACCTCTTGTTTGTGCCAGTTAAAAGTCTCGCCGCAGCATTCTGTACAGTGTGAAGCTCCAGAGCTGATTTGTTGAGACAAGTAAAAAGACCATTACAATACTCCGAGTAGAGATAAAAGCATGAAGAATCATCTCAAGTTCTGCCTTTGACACCAGTCTGAGTTTAGAAATGTTTCTTGGATGATAAAAACAGTTTTGAAACAGTTGTTTAGAGAGTTTCTCAAGCAACATTGAACTGTCGAAAATAACACCTAAGTTTCTGAGACTCGATTTAATGGAAGGACCTAAAAACTGATCTGCTGCCTAATTTCTGAAGACATGTGATCAGGAGCAATGATCAAAGTTTCTGTTTTATCCGTATTAAACTGGAGAAAGTTGAAGTTTCACAATTATTTGATTCCTGAAAGACAATTATTTAAACAAGAAAATGTATCAAACTGAGAATCTTTGAAAGAACAGTATAACTTAATGTCTGAATGTCATCAGCGTAGAGATGATAAGAAATATTATTGTAATATCTGATAATTTGGCCTAGAGCAGGGGTGGGGAACTCCAGGCCTCGAGGGCCGGTGTCCTGCAGGTTTTAGGTCTAACCCTGGGTCAGCACACCTGAATCAAATTCATTACCAGGCCTCTGGAGAACCTCAGGATGTGTTGAGGAGGAATTTAACCATTTAAATCAGATGTGATGGATCAAGGAAACATCTAAAAACTGCAGGACACCAGCCCTCGAGGCCTGGCGTTTGTCACCTGTGGCCTAGAGGACGTATATAAACCAAAAAGAGAATCGGGCCTAAAACAGATCCTTGAGGTACCCCAGAAGGCAGAACGGATGTTTCAGACAACACATGATTCATACAGACAGTCAAAGATCTCTCAGATACAGTAGATACGACAAACCATTTTAAAGCAACACCAGTAATCCTGAACAAGTCCTTCAGCCTATTTATCATGATGCTGTGATCAACAGTATCAAAAGCAGAGGAGACATCCAACTCAGTGCACTCTCCAGAGTCTGCTGCCATCAGAATGTCACCACACACTTTAAGTTAAGCCATCTCAGTGGAGGACAGTTTACAGAAACCAGACTGGAAAATGTCCAGAACACTGTTTTTCTCCAGAAAGTCGTTAAGTTGTTCTGCAACTGTTTTTTCCACGTTCGTTCAATGATTCATTACAATCAGATTTAGTATAGACTGGTACACGAGGAATATCAGGAGAGACAATTTTCATAATTGTATCAAACAATACTTTGGTTCTTTTCTGAAGCCATTAGATTTGAAAACTATTCTGTTCCAGCTTTTTTATCATGTTGTTAAGTGAGGATATTGATTCCTTGAGATGTACTCGATGAACCTCAAGCTTGGAAGCCTTCCATAAACGTTCTAACTTGACAGAATATCTCTTGAAATTTTGAGTATTTTCATTTATCCAGGGATAGAAATTTGAAGAATGGACAACACTTTGCTTCAGAGGTGCCGCTGTGTCTAAATAAAATGGACAAAGTGTTGTCTCCAGGAGTTTAGCTGATTTAGAGTGGCCAGGTACGGTGGGTGTGCTCCGGTTAAAGAACACGGAGGCAGACTTCCAAATTCAGGTGATTTATTCGGTCTGTAGTGAGGATACAGTCACCTGACCTAAACCCAGTGGAGATGGTTTGGGATCAGTGTTGGGCAAGTGACTTTGAACAAGTAATTATAGTTAGTAGTTACCAAGAAGTAACTAGTAACTATTAGAGATGGACCGATCCGATATTACGTATCGGTCCGATACTGACCTAAATTACTGGATCGGATATCGGAGAAAAATAAAAAATGTAATCCGATCCATTAAATATCACGAAAGCACCTCACAAAACTTGCAACACGCCGTAACTCACCTCAGAACGTTAGCACGTCGGAGCAGTATGCATCACGTGATAGAGCGGCTGTGGCATGCGGGACCTGTCGGTGGTCTGGATAGCATGTGGAGCTTCGCTAGCAACCCGGCATTTCATCTCCGACAAAGTTATCCCGAGAGAAGTAAAGCAAGTGTGTAAGTCCATCTCTGAATGTTTGTAAAGCATTCCTGCGTTAAGCTTAACAAACGACTGCCTCTTCTTGCTGCTACTTCAGTCATGAAACTGCTTAATGATCAGCTGATCGGCTTTTCTGTCTCGAGTCCGTCTCTCTTGTTTGTTTTTGGCCCACTTTGCACCAGAAAGAGGAAACCAGCGGCTGAACAACAGCAGCACGTTTAAGCTTGATAAGCTGTTGTTACAATTTATTTAATATTACTTTCTACTCGAGGATCTTTTTCTACGTAGCTGACGCTGGTAACTGTGCAGGGGCGGATCTAGCAAAGTTTAGTCAGGGGGGCCGATAGGGCATTAACAGGGAAAAGGGGGCACAAAGACATACTTTTCTTTCTTATTCTCATTTAAAATGTCTAGCTTTTAATAAATAATTATCTGACACCCAAAGTTTTAATTTGATGTAAAAGGAATAGCAGTCAATTACTGTATATAGTGACTATTAACTCTAATATATATACCCTAGTAAGCTATAGTACTTTTTCCTTTGGGAAGGTACCATCTGTGCAGTCTGCAATTTTGTTGAAGAAAGATGTTGAATCTATTTAATATTTCTTGAAAAATAATTGATTTCTGTGCATTTTTTTTCACACTGCATCAAATTAAGGTTGATTACGTCGATTAAGCATCATGAGGTGGAGCGTGAGGGGTGGTTCCCTATATTTTATTTATTTATTTTTGTTGTTGCTGGGAGTTGGAACCCTATTAGTTAGGTTGCTTAATATTTATGCTAAGTACTCTTTAAAATACCAGAATAGGGAGGATGGTGTAGGTCTAAGTTTATTAGATTGATCAGTATTGCTGAACTATGAAATATTTTTTTTTGCATACAGGTATAACAGAATAGCTTTAGTGTAGTTGTTGTTTTAAACTTTAGTATGAACTTATACAAAATGCAGCAAGATATTTAAAAAACAGTTTTGTTGATTAAAAAACACTATATCGGATTCATATCGGTATCAGCAGATATCCAAATTTATGATATCGGTATCGGTATCGGACATAAAAAAGTGGTATCGTGCCATCTCTAGTAACTATACTACTAACTATAGTTAACTCTACGTAGTTACTTAGAGTTAAAATATTGTAAGTCAGTTACTAAAAGTAATTAATTACTTGAAAAGTAACTATTGCGTTACTTTAAAAAAAATGTTCAACCCTCTGGGGTCCAGGGTATAATTGGCCATTTTTAACTACTTTTGATTTGACCTCTATATTCCACCTTTAAAAACTATTTACTTTGCCTGTTTGGTATCATTCTTTTCAGCACAACCTCACGTGTCTGAATTTACAGTTATGTTTTCATTTTGACATACTGTATTAACACAATTGACCTAAAATCAGACAAAAAACAATATGAGTAGAAAAAGTTATATTTTTTACTGTTACAACCACAAACATGTTTAATAAATCATTAACTTGAAATCTAATAATTTTAATATTTTAATAATATTTTAATAATAATAATAATAATAATAATAATAATAATAATAATAATAATAATGGATTGCATTTATATAGCGCTTTTCGGGCCTTAAAGTGCTTTACAAAGCCACTATTCATTCACTCTCACATTCACACACTGGTGGAGGCAACTACAGTTGTAGCCACAGCTGCCCTGGGGCAGACTGACAGAAGCGAGGCTGCCATATCGCACCATCGGCCCCTCTGGCCATCACCAGTAGGCGCTAGGTGAAGTGTCTTGCCCAAAGACACAATGACCGAGACTGTCCGAGCCGGGGCTCGAACCGGCAACCTTCCGGTTACAAGACGAACACCCTTAAAATCCTATACACAAGGTTTGCAAACAACCATTTTGTTATTTGTAACAATTTACCTTTTACCTTGATTTTTTAAAAATAACTATTTCAAACTATTTACAGAACAATCAGCTGTTCTGCATTAAATAAGATGCCACAAATTATTTGTGCCACTCCAAAAAAATAATTTCTGTCCACCATAAAGGAGAACATCACAGCCTGATACCTGCAGGTCTGACAGCAGCAGGTGTATCACTGCTGTTTCTACCTGGATACACCGTTTACACTGTAATCTGCATTTGCTGGTTTTGTGGCAGCACCTGTAACAATTCCATTCAATTCAACTCTATTTATATAGTGCCAAATCACAACAGTCGCCTCAGGGCACTTAACATTCAGCAATTGCCTCATTGTTCTGACAGACAACATAAAACTATCCACTACACTACACACTAACTTTTTTTGTTCTTTTTTCCCCTACACACTAACTACACAACACAACATACTATGCACACACTCCAAATACGCTAAACGTCACAAATCTCTCACATCTCACACCGTCACTCCTAAAACTTCCCCCTCTTCCTAAACAACCAAATGTCATGTTGCTATATCATTTTTTTGATTGGTCGACATGGTTCATTTTTCCACCAACAGGAAAGGGATGATTTGGGTTTTTTTTGCTCATAAGCAGAGAGTGCTTGCTGTGCTGTCCTTAGACAGTAAAAGTGACGAAACTATTGAGGAAAAAAACGCTGCGTATATATTGTTTATCATGACTCTGGTTTTATGTGACCTATCAACACAATTTAAAAACTGGTATATGTCACCTTGTTGCTTTGTAATCTTGAAGTGGTCATGTGATTGGCTTACCATGAATACTTTATTCTTCCTCAGCCAAACAGCAGCACTCATGCGATTGTTTTGCCCCCTTAGCTCCAGGTGTTGTGCCAAAAAGTGATCGTCTGCCAGAAAGTGATCGCTGTCCGCGGGAGTGCATGCAGCTGCTTAACCCTTTAAAGCCGGTCAGAGTGGGCACACTCTGTTTTGCGTAACATAATATTCCAGAAACACGCTTTGCCGATCCGATCAGCTGTTTGTAACACTTCCTACTTTGGAATTGACATCAGCGTGAACTATCGCATATCCGCCATGACCTGCCCAAAACCGGAAGTGATGTCATTTTTGCAGAAATGTATTTTTTACCATCATGGCCTCATAACCCTATACTAGTGTTTTTTAAAGTTATGTTTGACTTTCTGACTTTCTGTGTTGTTTCTGGGATGCTTAGGACTCATATTGCACTGCTGGAAATAGTTTATTTTGATGCATATGCTGCTTTTTTGCAAATTTGCACTATAATATTTATTTTCGTTTTTCCTGCAGTGTATAGAAATTAGTGTATTTCAAAAATAAAACTATGAAGACACTCAAAATAAATTTCATGTGGTGGGAAACTATTTTGTGCAACTTTTTTGTATTTACAGTTTTGAGGGATAAGCCTCTTAAATTTCTCTAACTAGAAATATATGTTAAAAAACAAAAACGATTTTCAATTTTTTTTTAGTTTATTGCACTTTTTGCAATTTATGTAATTTCTATGCACTTAATGCATGCATATTATTAAAATTTAGGCTGTAATGGTTGTATTGATGTAGAGCAACTTGAAATGCTCCCAAAAATGGCTCCACAGCATGTAAAAATATAATATAAGCTGTGGCGGACTTGGTTCTATGGTAAGTCTTAAAGGGTTAAAGCTGTAGCGCCCAGATTACTTATAGCTACTTCCATGCAGCTGATATAAGATTGGTTGTTGAAAAATAGTAACGCAACCGCACCGAATCCAATTCAGGATTTTGATTTCCATCACACTTCCACTGGATGCCCAGCTGCTCTCCTATTATGTGATTATCATCAACACAGAAATGGAGGATAAGACCGCGGTTCTGGGGGTTGGGAAGCTCATCTTGTAACCAGAAAGGTTGCCAGTAGGATCTCTCTGTCTTGGTCGTTGTGTTCTTGGAACACAAGACACTTCAGTATGTAGTTAGTACCGGGCGACTCCCCTCCCCCACATCGGCACCAGAACCCTGTATTATCTACAGGGTAAGACTGCCTGTTTTATCAAACTATGGCTATTACTACTGTGATCATTTGCAGCCCAGTGTGCCGCTCTCTCTGCTGGGATGAACCACTGGAGCTCACCCAGTCATCCCTTTCTTTCTCTCAAGAAGAAGTGAAATAAATATATTTATTATGTTACGAGTCTAATATTCTTTAAATCAAACTGTAATGAATAAATCAAGCAAGAAGATTTGGTGGCTCCACGTGTTGTAGAAGAAAAGATAAACATCTCATTTTGAGAAATCAGCCTTTAAAATTAAGTAAGTACTGTGAATAAAAAACAAACAGCAAACCAATCGGTAATCGCCAATTACTTTTGAAAGTAATTCAGAGTCCAATTATCCACTCAAATGTAAATAAAAGTTCACTTGACAGCTGTATAAAGGTTACCTGTTTATACAATAATATAAGTCACATTTCAAATGATCATCTGTGGAAAAGTTTGAATCCTGACCTGAGAGTTTCCACTGCACACTGTGAACTCTTTAGTCCAGCAGACAGAAGCTTCACTCCTGAATCCTGCAGGTCAGAGTTACTCAGGTCCAGCTCTCTCAGACTGGAGGACTGGGAGCTGAGGACTGAGGACAGAGCTTCACAGCTTCTCTCTGACAGGTTACAGCCACTCAGTCTGAAAAATAAAAGACAGTCATACAACAAATACTCATGTTGAGTTTGTTAATACATTTCACAACATTAAATCTTGACTTTCTATTTTTAGAGGAAACAAACATACTAAGAAACAACATCATATGTATGAACTTAAATAATTGAATAATTCTAACAACAAACTGTTTTCTGATCTGACCTCAGAGTATTCAGTTTACAGTTTAAACGTTGTAGTCCAGCAGACAGAAGCTTCACTCCTGAATCCTGTAGCTTTCTGATACTCAGGTCCAGCTCTGTCAGACTAGAGGACTGCGAGCTGAGAACTGAGGACAGAGCTTCACAGTTTTCCTCTGAGAGTTCACAGATGTTAAGTCTGAAGATAAAAACATGAATAAAGATTGTTGTTAAAGTGTAATCAGGGTGCAATAGCTTATTGTCTTGTGCTGAGCAGGTTAGTATAAGTTCACTTTAACTTATAAATGAATAAAAATGCTATGGAACAAGGATAACTGGATAAAGTTTACCTTTACTGGTTAAATTATTGATTATTTTTGTTAGTTGATATAAACAAAACCAAACATCAAACATATAAACAAACAGAACTAAACAGAATACAAATTGATCTGACCTCAGAACATTCAGTTTGGCGTGTGGACTCTCCACTGCAGCAGACAGAAGCTTTACTGCTGAAGCTTTCAGGCTGTTGGTACTCAGGTCCAGCTCTCTCAGACTACAGGACTGGGAGCTGACCACTGACAACAAATTTTCACAGCCTTCCTCTGAGATGTTACAGCTGCTCAGTCTGGGAGAGAAAGGAAAAAAACAAAAAAAAAACAAACAATATATGTGATCAAATGAAATTTGTTTATATGTTAAACCTTTAAAAAAAAACAAAAAAAACCAACCTATGACACTATGAGTGCTACCAGTCCAGTGCACACGATTGGTACCTTGATGGTACCTTGCTCAGGGGTACCATCAAGGTAGCTGTTCGGTGGATTCGACCCCTGACCTTATGATCATGGGGCGACCACTCTGCCTACTGAGCTAATAATTCTGTGTACACTGTCATACAATATTAACTAAAACAATTATTTTAGAAAATCTTACTAATTCAGTAATTGTTATGCTATTTAACTGTGAGTAACACTGGATTTTAAACACTAGCTGTATAAAACTCTTCCTGTTAAAGGTGTGTATAAAGGAGATGAGCTGAAATGCAGACTTCATGGAGAATGTTTGCTGTCAGCATATATCAAAGACAAAGCAGAGATCCATCCAGTCTCTTCCACTAAGCCCACAGAGGGACAGACAACCACTCTCACTCACACCTGCATGAAGTTTAGATCACCAGGTAACCTAACTGCATGTCTGTGGACAGTGGGAAGAAACTGTAGAGGACCCAGAGAGAACCCACTGTAATTCTGTGGGAACACTGGTTATGGAAGCCTTACAGTTAGATATGAATACTGTCAAGAAACAGGACCTGAGTGGCAATTTCAATTATGAAGCCCAAGTTCTCCTCCTTGAATCGCTACCTTATCGTGGTGGAGGGGTTTGTGTGTCCCAGGGATCCCAGGGGCTATGTTGTCTGGGGGCTTTTGCCCCCTGGTAGGGTCTCCCATGGCAAATTGGTCCTGGGTGAGGGACCAGACAAAGAGCGATTCAGAAGACCCTTATGAAAAGGATATCGAGAGAACAGTTTACCCTCCCCGGGATAGGGTCACCAGGGCCCCCCCCCCTGGAGCCAGGCCCGGGGAGGGTGCCCGAGGGCGAGCGTCTGGTGGCCGGGCCTTAGTCCATGGGGCCCGGCCGGGCACAGCCCGAAGAGGAGACATGGGCCCATCCTCCCGCAGGCCCACCACCCGCAGGAGGCGCCATAGGGGTCGGGTGCATTGTGTGCCGGGTGGCGGCCAGGAGCGGAGGCCCTGGTGGACTGACCCCCAGCTGCCAAGACTGGCAATAGGGACATGGAATGTCACCTCTCTGGTGGGGAAGGAGCCTGAGTTAGTGCGTGAGGTTGAGAGGTACCGGCTAGATATAGTCGGGCTCACCTCTACGCATGGCTTGGGCTCTGGAACCAGTCTCCTGGAGAGGGGCTGGACTCTGTCTCAGTCTGGAGTTGCCCCTGGTGAGAGGCGGCGGGCTGGGTGGGTATTCTAATATCCCCTCGGCTTGCTGCCGGTACGTTGGGGATTTTCCCGGTGGACGAGAGGGCTTGTTCCCTGCGCCTTAGGGTTGGGGAACGGGTCCTGACTGTCATCTGCGCTTATGCGCCGAGTGGCAGTTCAGAGTTCCTAGAGTCCCTGGGGGGGGGGGGGGGGGGGGGTGCTGGAAGGTGCTCCACTGGAGACTCTGTTGTCCTGCTGGGAGACTTCAATGCTCACGTGGGTAACGACAGCGAGACCTGGAGGGGCTTGATTGGGAGGAACGGCCTCCCTGATCTGAACCCGAGCGGTGCTTTGTTATTGGACTTCTGTGCTAATCACAGTTTGGCCATAATGAACACCCTGTTCGAACATAAGAGTGTCCATAAGTGCACGTGGCACCAGGACGCTCTAGGCCGTAGGTCGATGATCGATTTTGTAATCGTATCACCAGACCTGCGACCATATGTTCTGGACACTCGGGTAAAGAGAGGGGCTGAGCTGTCAACTGATCACCACCTGGTGGTGAGTTGGATCAGGTGGCGGGGGAGGACGCTGGACAGACCTGGTGCACCTAAACGCGTAGTGAGGGTGTGCTGGGAACGTCTAGCAGAGGCCCCAGTCCGCGAGATCTTCAACGCACACCTCCGGCAGAGCTTCAACAGCATTCCGAGGGAGACTGGGGACATTGAGTCCGAATGGACCATGTTCAGCGTCTCCATTGCCAAAGCTGCTGCATTGAGCTGCGGCCGCAAGGTGGTTGGTACCTGCCGTGGTGGTAATCCCCGAACCAAATGGTGGACACCAGAGGTGAAGGGAGCCACCAGGCTGAAGAAGGAGTCCTATCGGGCTTGGTTAGCCTGTGGGACTCCCATCTTTAAGAAGGGGGACCGGAGGGTGTGTTCCAACTACAGGGGTATCACACTCCTCAGCCTCCCTGGGAAAGTCTATGCCAGGGTGCTGGAAAGGAGAGTTCGTCCGCTAGTCGAACCTCGGATACAGGAGGAACAATGCGGTTTTCGTCCTGGTCGCGGAACACTGGACCAGCTCTTTATCCTCTCGAGGATACTTGAGGGTGCATGGGAGTTTGCCCAACCAGTCTACATGTGTTTTGTGGACTTGGAGAAGGCATTCGACCATGTCCCTCGGGGTGTCCTGTGGGAGGTGTTGCGGGAGTATGGGGTGTCTGGCCCATTGCTACGGGCCATTCGATCCCTATACAACCGTTGCAAGAGCTTGGTTCGCATTGCCGGCAATAAGTCGGACTCGTTCCCGGTGGGTGATGGGCTCCGCCAGGGCTGCCCTTTGTCTCCGGTTCTGTTCATAATTTTTATGGGCAGGATTTCTAGGCGCAGCCAAGTGGCGGAGGGCTTTCGCTTTGGTGGCCTCAGAATCTCATCTCTGATTTTTGCGGATGATGTGGTTCTGTTGGCTTCATCGGGTGAGGGCCTCCAGCTCGCACTGGAACGTTTCGCAGCCGAGTGTGAAGCAGCGGGAATGAGGATCAGCACCTCCAAATCTGAGGCCATGGTTCTCAGCCGGAAAAGGGTGGAGTGCCCACTCCGGGTCGGGGATGAGTTCCTGCCCCAAGTGGAGGAGTTCAAGTATCTCGGGGTCTTGTTCGCGAGTGATGGGAGAAGGGAGCCGGAGATCGACAGACGGATTGGGGCTGCAGCTGCAGTAATGCGGACGCTGCACCGGTCCGTCGTGGTGAAGAGGGAGCTGAGTGTAAAAGCGAAGCTCTCAATTTACCGGTCGATCTACGTCCCTACCCTCACCTATGGCCACGAGCTGTGGGTAGTGACCGAAAGAACGAGATCGCGGATACAAGCGGCAGAAATGAGCTTCCTCCGAAGGGTGGCTGGCCTCTCCCTTAGAGATAGGGTGGGAAGTTCGGCCATCCGGGAGGGGCACAGAGTAGAGCCGCTGCTGCTCCACATCGAAAGGAGCCAGCTGAGGTGGTTCGGGCATCTGACAAGGATACCCCCTGGGCGCCTCCTGGGTGAGGTGTTCCAGGCATGTCCCACCAGGAGGAGGCCCCGGGGCAGACCCAGGACACGCTGGAGAGATTATATCTCTCGGCTGGCCTGGGAACGCCTTAGTATTCCCCCGGATAAGCTGGAGGAGGTGGCTGGGGAGAGGGAGGTCTGGGCCTCTTTGCTTAGGCTGCTGCCCCCGCGACCCGGCCTCAGATAAAGCGGATGAAGATGGATGGATGGATGGAAGCCCAAGTTTTCCCTCCATCCTGGATGAAAACAGGACAGTCACAGCAGAGATTTATAATAAAAAAGGGAGAGTGTGCACTGAAAATGAGATAAAAAACAAACTGCTGGATTTGGAGACGTGAACAAGCTGACGATAATAAACCTGTCAGAGGGGCTGAAGGATCAGAGCTCATGTTCTTATTGGCTGGGCCTGGATTGTACTTTGATAAGAGATATAGACAAAAATGTGTCAGAAATACTGACACGGCCTGCTGGACTGAAAAAATATTTACTGAGTGAATGATAATCATTTAATTCACTATTTTTATGTTTTTTAACTGTTCTTTGAACTCAGCATTTCTGATTTATTTCCCATGGTTTTAAGATTTTTATCGATTATAAGATTTTAAGCAATTAGTTCATGTTTACTTACAGAGCTTTATTGGAGGCTTTGACCACTGGCAGCAGCCTCAGAAGAGCCTCCTCTGAAGCAGAATATTTCTTAAAGTCAAACTCATCCAGATCTTCTTCTGATGACAGTAACATGAAGGTCAGAGCTGAGCACTGAGCAGGAGACAGTTTACCTGTGGAGAGACTTCCTGAAGTCCTGTATTGTTGGATCTCCTCCACTAGAGAACGATCATTCAGTTCATTCAGACAGTGGATCAGATTGATGCTTTTCTCTGCAGTCAGATTCTCACTGAGCTTCTTCTTGATGTACTGGACTGTTTCCTGATTGGTCTGTGAGCTACTTCCTGTTTGTGTCATCAGACCTCGTAGGAGAGTCTGATTGGTCTGCAGTGAAAGACCCAGGAGGAAGCGGAGGAACAAGTCCAGGTGTCCATTTGGACTCTGTAAGGCCTTGTCCACAGCACTCTGGTGAAAAGATTCTTTTTGGTTTAAAAAGCTAAAACTCTTGGAGGTTATTTGTTTCTGTTCAAGAAGATTTTTTCCAGAGTTGCTGAAGGTCAGATGGACATGAAGAGCAGCCAGAAACTCCTGAACACTCAGATGGATGAAGCAGAACACCTTGTCCTGGTACAGTCCTCTCTCCTCTTTAAAGATCTGTGTGAACACTCCTGAGTACACTGAGGCTGCTCTGATATCGATGCCACACTCTGTCAGGTCTGATTCATAGAAGATCAGGTTTCCTTTCTGCAGCTGATCAAAAGCCAGTTTTCCCAGAGACTCCATCATCTTCCTGCTCTCTGGACTCCAGTGTGGATCTGTCTCAGCTCCTCCATCATACTTGACCTTCTTCACTTTGGCCTGAACCACCAGGAAGTGGATGTACATCTCAGTCAGGGTCTTGGGCAGCTGTCCTCCCTCTCTGGTTTCCAGCACATCCTCCAGAACTGTAGCAGTGATCCAGCAGAAGACTGGGATGTGACACATGATGTGGAGGCTTCGTGATGTCTTGATGTGGGAGATGATGCTGCTGGCCTGCTTCTTATCTCTGAATCTCTTCCTGAAGTAGTACTCCTTCTGTGGGTCAGTGAACCCTCTGACCTCTGTCACCATGCCAACACAGTCAGGAGGGATCTGATTGGCTGCTGCAGGTCGTGTGGTTATCCAGAGGCGAGCCGAGGGAAGCAGTTTCCCCCTGATGAGGTTTATCAGCAGCACATCCACTGAGGTGGACTTTCTAGGGTCAGTTAGGATTGTAGTTTTGTGGAAGTCCAGAGGAAGTCGACACTCATCCAGACCATCAAAGATGAACACAACCTGGAAGTCTTCAAAGCTGCAGATTCCTGCTTCTTTGGTTTCAGTAAAGAAGTGATGAACAAGTCCCACCAAGCTGAACTTTTCCTCTTTCAGCACATTCAGCTCTCTGAAAGTGAATGGAAATATGAACTGGATGTCCTGGTTGGCTTTGTCTTCAGCCCAGTCCAGGCTGTATTTCTGTGTTAAGACCGTTTTCCCAATGCCAGCCACTCCCTTTGTCAGCACTGTTCTGATTGGTTCATCTCTTCCAGGTGAGGCTTTAAAGATGTCTTCTTGTCTGATGGTTGTTTCTGGTCTGTCTGGTTTCCTGGATGCTGTTTCAATCTGTCTGACCTCATGTTCATCATTGACCTCTGCAGTCCCCCCCTCTGTGATGTAGAGCTCTGTGTAGATCTGATTCAGGAGGGTTGGGTTTCCTGCTTTAGCGATGCCCTCAAACACACACTGGAACTTCTTCTTCAGCTTAGACTTAAGGTTACGATGACAAACAGCAGCTGGAAGTTCTGAATAATAATAATAAAAATACAACTTTAACAATCACATTTTACAAAATGCTGATGACAATTTCTGACCCACTGAGAAATGACTGAACACACTGGTGTCACAAATCTCTCATTTATCCAGCAGCTTAAATCTTTAGATAAATCCTCTTACTGCTCTGCAGACGGTCAGCCAGCTCCTCCTGCTTCATTCTCCTCAGGAAGTCCACTGTGATCTTCACAAATGCCTCTCTGCTGTTTCTCCTCTGCTCATCATCCTCCCTCTGAAACTCCAAGCACTGGGGCTTATTTGGATTCAGAGCCTTCTGGATCTTCTTCAGCTCGTTCTTCACAAAAGTGATGATGTTGTCCTCCAGCAGCTGGAACAGAATATTTATGAATGACCCACCACTCTGAACTTTAGTCCACACAACATCCACTTCTTTACGATCAAGGGGCATATCATCCACGAACTCTTTACCAATTATAGGTTTGACTTTATCTGATTAACTGAGACTTTGTCCACAACTCCACGATCCCAAAACGTTGATGCTGTTCATATGAATGCAGCGATTTCAGTGGGAGAAACATTTCACTGGTGTTCAGAGCTGAACTACCAACAGGTTGATGATCAAAGCCAGAAACTTGGAGATGTTTCAGGTGACTGAGTTGATCGTACAGACAACTGGTCTTAAAGGTTCACTCTGTTTACACATACAGATCAGTATTTAAGGTTTGACTCTCATCATCCACTGGGGCACAAACTGGGCGTCATCAGGACACAACAACACAGAACAAACACCATCCCCACAGACACAGCAGCCAGCGAAGCAGAAGAACTTCACATCAAGAAGGTCCTGAGTAAATGTGAACGCTGGTTTGAGGGCGGAGTCAAGGAGGCCATTTATGTGAAAAGGAAAGACCATCTCTGAATGGAGGAGGGGCCTAAGGGTACATTTGTCACCATCTTACATGCTGTGATTGCAGCCATTCCCCAGCTCTCTGTGAACTGGACTCATGAACATTGATCAACAACCATTGATCAATGGTCCTGACAATATGCATACCAATGATCAATGAACTGACCTCCCAGCCCATTGTTCCTTCAGTGGGCTGGTTTCAGTCATACAAATGTCCTGTTTATAAGATTGAAACCTGCAGTCAGCTGAGACTGAAGAAGTCACCTGATGATGATGAAACGTTTCTCCCTCTGAAAACATCCAGATGAACAGAATCAAGCTTTTTGGGATTTACGTACCTGGATGATTGAGCATCAAGACACAACTCTGTGACTTTTCTCAGATGAATAAATCCTCTCCTCCAGCTTTGTTTACATCTACCAGCCCTGTGGCGCTGCCCAGGGACAATAATCTATGTGAGAGGTGGAAAGTCATACAGGTGTCTGCTCCTGCCTTCAGTTATTTTATCTACTGTGTGTCAACTGGCTGAACCTCCTCCAACTGTCTACTGTCTCCCTAAACTCAACAATGACTTCGTGATCTATCCATTCTCTGACCAAAGACATCCTGCTGCAGGAGGTTAACATAGCAGCCAATGATGATCCCACTCACTGTGAACAACACATTTGGACCTGATTTGCTGCTCTGGTTTACACGTGAACTTCCACTGCTGCTGTCACCAACTTGAGAGGCTCTACAGAAAAACTGGACTTGTCCATAAAAATCATAAACTACATTATAAGGACAGCATTGCTCAATCAACTCTAATTACTACTGACATGTTATCTCTTCTAACTAAGGTACAGACACTCAAACTTGCTGCTTTCAGTGAGAAGTCAAATGTCTGAATATGAGCTGGAAGCTGCTGAGAGTCCTCCTCCTTCCCGTGGGGTTTACTTTCTCTACTACTTTCACTATAAACACGCCCCTTTCATGCACCTGCAGAGGGCCACCAGCAGATGGAGCTGTCTTAAACAAATCCACTTGGATAGTTAGCTGTAGATGACTTTATCAGTATGATTGTAGGACTTTGAGTTATTCTTTAGATTTATTTCAACTCTTATATTGTGCACAAGTGTTGAGCGACCCATAATTTCTCCGTAGTTTTCATAAGAGCAGCCAGACTTTCAGCTAGTTTTTCTTTGCTCTGCAGGTTTATGAAGGTGTGTCAAAGTTGTTCTTTGGACATTAGCTGCTTATTAAATCATTTTCAGTCCTCGTACAGGAACATTCTTCAAGCTAAATCCAAGTGTGTTAGACCAGAGTTAACCTGATAGATATGTGTGGGTGTGTAACTCTTAGAAGCTGTTTGGCTGCTTTTTATGGGGGCTGGGTCTTTGGAAAGTGTTTTAGTAACACACCCTGAACTGCACACTTTAACAAACAACATGAGATTTTAACTGTAATGTAAAACTCATGTGATTCACTGTTATTAAGCACAAACACATCTATGGCCCTGTTTCCATTAGTAGCTGCTCAGATCGACTCACCACAGGTCGCCACGACTGGACTGGATCCACTGGTTTCCATTACAGTTGAGGACCACCTAATGTGGTCGTCTCAATACAGCCGAGTGTCGACTAACATCATTAGTAAGTGCTAATGCTGCTAATTTCCATCATATTTGTCATTTATTGCTCAAAGTTATTGAAGAAACAGTTATTCAGCTTCATTCCCACTGATCTCGACTACAAACTGTTTCACTTTGGTTTCTGTTTAAAGCCTCGATGTTTAAAACGTTTCCCTGTGATCACATTTGCACCGTCTGATTTCAAAGTTTGTTTCTTTTGGTCATTTAGTCCACAGAGTCCTTGGTGTTCTGAAAGGGACCTATAAATAAATGCATTATTATTAATAATAAAGTAGTTGTTGTACATGTACAGACCATAAATATGGAGTCCAGCTGTGTTTGATGCTGCTGGGCAGACTGACCACTGGGAACCTCTGAGCTCTGCTGGTCCACTCTGTGGAGGAACCATGAAGGATTAGATCAACACAGGATAAAGATCCAGGAGTTTCTGCTCAAATAACTTCATCTGAATCAAGTCTGTCAAGCTTTAAACTCTCAGATTGTGAACATATCAGTAATTTTCAGTCTGTTTTCATGGACGTCCTTTCAGTGGTGATGTCAGGGATGATTTTGAAGAAGCTCATCAAACTGAACCATCAGCAGATCACTGCTCCAAAACCAGAACATGATCCGAGTCTCCCTCCACCACCAGAACACCAGCTTTACTAACGTGGTAGATCAGTGTAGTACAGATCAATAACTGATGAGTCATTTGATCAAAATCACTGAGTGCTTCACGTCTGACCCTCTGATGCTTCTGTAGACATTTTGCATATTTAATGAATGTCTGACAGTTTTACATTCATTCTATGAACACAGTGGAAATGTTGTGTTATAGTCTCCATGTTGTTTCCAGCATCATAAATTCTTAAGTTCAGAAAATTAGATTCTTTCTTCACAGCTGAAAAACAACAACATTTATTCTCTATTGAAATCTGCATCGTCCACTCCAAAGGTCACAATCTGAAGGTAACATCTGGTTTTGTTCCCTGTGGTTAACTCTGAGCATCAGTATGGTGGGATTTATCCACTACATCCACACCACTGTGGTTCAGTGTTGTCCTGATGGAGTAACAGCAGCCAGTATGATCCAGGCTTTAGCTGCTGGGTCTCTGTGTGACCTCTCAGACTGTTTAACAGATCAGACACAAAGAGAATCAGAGCAGCTCTGTTCTTTAAAGACAAACATGAACCCACTCAGGTCACACTTTCCCCACAGATATGAGCATCACTGTCCTCAAACAGCAAATGACCAAGTCGAACATTTGGATCTTTTCTCTTTCATTGTTTTCTTTTTAATGAATCTTTGTAACAATCTGAGGATGTTTCAGGTCATATTTATCCAGGAAACACAAACATGTAAAGGAGTCATCACAGCTCTCTGACCTCGTTGCTCCAGGTTCACCACTGAAGAGTGGAACGTCGCCTTTGGACCGGTCACTCCTCACAGACGGACAGCTGGACCCTGCAGACTGTGACCTCTGACCTCTGCAGACACAAACATGATTGAAGCAGCTGTGATCACACAGACTGCAGATAATGCAGCTGTTTCCTGTCAGTAACATCCTCTTAGATTAGAGTTCAGCTTTTTACAGGAAAACTGGACAAAACTGATTTTTGTTACAAACTCATTTTCATTTCCTCTCAGCTCACAAACACAGTCAGACAATCAACCAGAGTCAACACTGATTATAATGTCAGTGCAGAATTATTTCTGTTACTCAGTGAGTTCAGCTCTCTGACCTCGTTGCTCCAGGTTCACCACTGAAGTCTGGATTTAGACCTTTGGACCGGTCACTCCTCACAGACGGACAGCTGGACCCTGCAGACTCTGCTCTGTCCTCCTCTTCCTCCATCATCATCTTCAGTCAGTCTGAGAGGTAAACCACAAACACTCAGTGAGTTCACATTAACAGGAGGAACTGACCTCTGACCCGTCATGTGACCATGAAACCAGGTCAATGTGTCTGTAGGTTCAGTCATCCAGGTCATGTGATCTAAGGAGCTTGGAGAGAAAAGAGACGTCTTTAAGTTTCTGGAAGACGTTTCATCTGAGAAGCTTCTTCAGCTCTAAAACCAAACGGTGGAGAGTCCCAGATATTTAAACCTGAGAGGGAAAGAAAGCATGTCGCTGACCCACCACTGATGTTATTTCAAGGAGGAAACTGAGAGCCTTTGCACCAGGAGCACAAACATCAGCTCCAGCAATGATCCACTGATGTGTTTTTATTCCATGTATGAATGTTGTTATTGACAGAGATGACGTTTGTGTGTCAGTGATGCAGTGACTGTTGTTGTTACCTGTACAGGCTGGTTAGACTCTATGAAACAGATCATACAGATCTCTGCATGTTAGAAGAGACTATTAAAGGTCATGAATGAGACAAAGGCAGGGAGGCGTCCTTTACAGCTAAACAGCAGAGTGAGAGAACAGCCAGCACCTCTACATTTATCACATTATACAGCACATGTATGATACTGACAGGGATGAGAAGAATTTAGTGATTCTGATCCCATCATTGATATTACTTATTGATTCTCAGTAGCTCTGCTCTGACAGTCACCACCATCACTGAGCAGCATATCAAAGACATTTGTGCACATTAACTGCATGTTGTGGCTCAAATGTTTGTGCATGTTGGAGGCATTTCCTCTTTGTTGTGATCAGTGTTGGTCATTACTCAAAACAGTCATTATTACACATATTACACAGAACACTTTAATTAAAAGTAATGGAGTACGTTACTTCATTACTCCTCATAACATTACTTTGATGTTAAAATGAACAAATGAGCATGTAACAACATAAAGCTGAGGTACAGCCCCACACACCAACACAGATCCTGATGAGGTCACGTGATGTTTCTCTGAGTGTTTATGAACACAAATCAAAGATGAAACAGCACAAAGACACTTCAAAGTGATTCTACTGTAGAAACATGAACAGGTAGAAACCTGCAGCCTGACTGCTCATCACTTTGTTACCTGTTCAAGTTCAGCAGCAGCAGCTCACTTTATCACGGTGCTGGTCTGGGGTCAGTGTTTACTCAGCTTTAACCTCACTCTGGGTTCTTGGCTAGCCTAGCTTTAGCTTAGTGTTAGCATGCTGTGTGCTAGCTTAGCGTCAGAGCTCTGCAGGTGTCTCGTGTGTAAATATTAATCACAGTGACAGTAAAGGAGGTAAAGGGCTGTGACGTCATCACGTACGCTGCGTCCTCTGTGGGCTCTGAGTGAACTCAAAGTACAAACTACAAGTACACAAACACGAACGTAGCTCAGAGTGGCGGACACACTCGGCCTCGTTGGTCCAGCTGTGAGTCCGTTACCGTGAACTATGGAGCGGCAGATTTGTGCTGAACTAAGCTGCACACAGCTGATGTTAGCCAGGAAACATTACACACTGACTTTAATGGAGAGACCGGAAATACAAACACACACAGTTTGTTGTGTGAAGAAATCAAACACGAGCTGAACAAACAGTAAAGTTCCTAAAGACAAACTGTTAAAGGAGGAAACAAAGCAAACTTACAGTTTCTTCACACACCAACAACAAGCTCCACTCCACACCTGGACACTAAACACGGACACACAGGTGAGCTGCTTCCTGGAAGGAGGCGGGGCTCCACCTGAAACTCAGCACAGGTGGGAGGGGCTCAGCTCTGTGTGTGCTGATGTGTTAACTTTAAAAATATGCCGTCTGACTGCTCAGACTGAGTCAGAGTAAAGTTCACATGCTGACGTGTGGAGACATGAAACCTTGTTGTAGCTGCAGGTGTGAACACACTGATCCCAGATCAGCTCTGCTGTATTTGTAACATGAACATTTCTGCTGCAAAGCTTCAAATGTTCAGCATGTTTCTCTGTTTCCAGTCTATAGATCCAGTCACACTTTCTACCTTCACCTGTGCAGTAAAGACTGAGAGCAGAGCTGAAAGCAAGCGTCCAATCAGTGAGCAGCATCAACACCTGAGCTTCATTCAGACTCTGTTATTGAAGATGTTGTTGGTACAAAGTTCATCTGCTGCTCACATGAATCCATGAAAGATTTATTTCACTGAATGTTTCATCAAAGCTCGTTTCAACCTGTTGAAGTCATGAATGAAAGTGCAGACTGAGAGTGGATCACATGATGTTTGAGGTGTGTCATGTGACATGTTCAGTATTGTCACACATGTCTAGATTGTCCCTGATATCATAACTGCTCAAACACTGATGATTATATTTGAAGAATTATTCCTGATGGCAGCAAAGTTTGAATGGAGCTCTCTGTCTGTGCTGATTTGTCGCCCTCTGGAGGTCAAAGCACAAACTGCATGATGTCACTGTAACCACCACAGAGACAGGAAGTGTTTTTATGACTGAAACACTGAAATGATGCTAACGGCTGTCGTTAGGCTCACTGACAGCAGTGCTGATGTGTTCATGTCAAACACTGGCTCAGGTCAGACTCCTTCATCCTTCTCCAGCGTGAGGCCGCCCTCAGACCCACAGGAGCTCTGACCTTTGACCTCCTGACCCTAACCATTTTAGTCTTGTTGCATCTTTAAATGCAAATCCATCCAAACTGTAGCCGAGCAAAAGAAGCTGGAAGTTGTTCTATGAATGATGTTGTTGAAGGAGCTTGGAAAGAAAAGCGTCTGGACTTCTTTAAGTTGCTTGAAGAGGGACATGGACGTCTTAACGCCCACTCACATCCTGGGACATTTGATCACAGGAAATCACATGATAGCGTGGGGCTAGATCTCACAATGGGTTCACCCAAGACACGAGTAGTTCTTTATGTTTCTCGTGCACGGGAGAGAACTGGACCAATGCCGTTCCTTCGCTTGACCACAGTCGCTCTCGTCCGTTCCCTCGTAACACTCCTCTTTTATTGAGGTTACATGAACATACATAGGTTCATTAACATACACGTGAACAAAGGTACCAGTCTGTATGTTATGTAGGTGTGTGTGTGTGTGTGTGTGTGTGTGTGTGTGACCCCATAAACGACTTCCCTAAACCTGCTGGTCTGGAAGTCCAGCAGTTCATCTAAACAAAAGGCACTTAGACTAAAACAGACATCCTACCACAAAACAATAAGAAGGTAGCACCTCTCCCATGATCCCAGGACGTGGGTGTGAATGCCAGAACACTCTGGAGTCACACAAAGTCTTTAAAGACTACTATCATTACACAATTGGTTCTACACCTCTGAGCATATATGGTTAGATATTCCCCAATAACAATGACAATGATAAAATATAAATCCAACAATGGTTTTCAGGGTTTTTATCGTTAACTTCGTTTCCCTGGGTCTTTTCCCGTGTTGTAGTCGTGTGTCTTATTTTGAAAGAAATGTTTACGCGTTACCATAGCGACCAGAGAGCATTAAGGGTGCAGACAGGTGCATCCAACAACATTTTATTTTCCCTTATTTGATTTATGGACCTAACTGTATGAACTGGACTTTGGCTTTAATGCTGCTCCTCTTCATCATTGCTGTGTTGCATTTCCATCATTCTGCTGCTGGATTCACTGCAGGCTTTAACAAACACTCCTTTGGGTCCAGGCCCAGCCACGTGTTTGTAAGCTGCTGTGCTCCTCACAAATAAAGCCTGAAGCAGCTCAGACTGTTAGAAGCAGCACTGAGCCCTGTTACAGTTATAGTGTTAGAGCAGCGGCTGCAGCCTACAGCATTTAAACTAGCTGACAGTAAACACATCAGTCCAGATGTTACCACATTACTTTGTGATGCTGAGAGTTAAAGGAGACTGGCTGATTAAAATCCCATTCCTTACATCACCGTCCTCTGCTCTGACTGCTTTCATTTAATCACAATCAGAATACTTTTTTGATCCCCAGGGGAAATTATTTAGGTTACAGTGCAGCAGCACAAACAGGAACAAAGACACAACACACTAAGTAAGAAATAGCACAATATACACAATATATACATGCATACATATGAGTCACTTATAAGTAACATGTGAGTGCTGGGGTCTATGACAGCAGGCAGGTCTGTATTTATGTCCAGGCTGACATGAACAGCTAGTAGTTCAGGGTTCAACACTCAGGAAAGTGTGTGACCTTCCACACTGACAGAAGATGCTAAACATGACTTTAAACTGTTGTTTGTTAAAGCCTCACAGATCTGAGAGCAGGGCTCAGTGGGTACATGAGCCTTTATACATGAAGGCTTTCTGTTTCCAGGAGAGGAAACATGTGATCCAGCTGTGTTTGGTCACATGGATCTGCTCTGCATGGATCACCTGACTAAAACATGTTGTTATTATTGTTCTTACAGTCTTAAATCGGTACATCAGGCGGGTCACATGACACCCGGGGGTGACAGCAGCATCTTTCCTCTTTAGAAAGCTGCTCTCTGTCCCAGGAGCTGTTGTCACAGTAACAGCAGGAACAGGAAGTCACATGCTCTCTGCTCTGTGATTGGCTGCTTCTTATCTCAGCTTCCTGCAGAGGGTGGGGTCTGCTGATAACGCACACCAACAGAAGTGTGACTTTCACTTCCTGTTTATTGCTGTTGTTCTTAAAGCTCTCAGGCGATGCTGCAGCGCCCCCTGCTGACACAAACTCCTCCCTCTGTCTCAGAGGTCACAGGTCAGCCTGCTGCAGAGGGTCTGCCTGTTCATGGACTTCCTGTTACAGAGACGGGTCTCAGCGTCAACACTAGTTTCTGATTGGACGGTGTGGAAAATGTTACGAGTTCAAAATATTGGGGATGGAGACAAGAGAAAAACCACAATAACAACACTGGTCCGGTCGGGTTGAGTCAAACGATGATTTTAATGATCACACACGTGGGAGATGGACACTGATGCAGACAGCCTCTGATCTCAAAATGGTGGAGCATTGCTCAAACTCTTATAGCCTCTGGTGCCTCCACCTTATCATAAAAGCCTAAACATTCACATGCTTTCTCTCACACAGCGCCTAAGCTACGACCTTGGCTCCCTGTTTATCTGCTGCTGCTGAGATGGGGCAGAAAACTCCAGCATGTTCTCTTCTAATCAGACAAATAAGGCGATGACTTTCTGCAAACAGTATTTCTTATAACTCAGCAGTATAATGCATCATAAAACAATATCATTCATTCACAATAAATCAGCAGTTTAATATAATGCACATCAGTTTAACTAATGCAATAGTTATCAGCTTCTTCTAATTCAGGAGAATAATGCAAACTAAAACTACATAATAATTCACAATCTTTAATTAGGGGTATAACATGGCATAAAATAATATTATAATCTAACAAAACCCAGCTTCCTCCAGCCGAGTGATGTGTGGATTCATCACTCTCTGTGGATCAGTGTAAGTCTGTGTGTGGGTCAGCTGCAGGACTTGTTTGACCTTTGACCCTGGCAGACAGAGCTGGTTACTGCTGTGTGACTCCTGCCGTCGCTCCACTTTAAATTTTACTTAAAATAAGTCCTGACATGGCCCCGCCCCCTCTGACCTGCTGCTCCTGGATGTGCTGAGGACACAGCGGAGGCTCAGAGGGGGCGGGGCTTTTCCCGTGGCGGTAACCAAACTGCATTAGGTCACTGCACTGCCAGTGTTTAACCACACCTCTTCTGACTGACCTTTGACCTCTGACATGTTGATTCGATCCTTATTTAATGACGTCTTTTATCTAGTGATTTAATTCTGTGTATTTATATGTGATGGTGTTCCTGAGTTCAGCCTCAGCTGATATCCACAGACGCTCCTATTGGCTGGTTTTAAAAACACATTTTTCCATTAAAGAGACTCTTTTAAAAACACGTCTGCCTGAAATTCACATTTCATTTATTTTGGGGGATTTTAACAGAGAGATAGAACTTTATGAATCCCTCATGTTTATCCTCCAGGAAATCCAGTTTGTAGCAGCAGAACACCGACAAACTTTTACACAGCACAGAATTAGGATATCAAATAAAGGGGAATAAGAGAATATGAATATAAGCATAAATATGTACATATATACACAGACCTCACACAGAGACAGCAGCTACACTGTGTGTGGATGTGATCCACAGTCACAGCTGTGGGTTTCAGTCAGTGTGTCTCTAACTTCATGGTCACATTTCAAAGCTTATTGGAGCCAGAAGATGTTCAAGTAAAAGATTTATTGCTGTACTCGTCTACCAGGATAACAGGAGGTTCATAAAGCTGTGTAATACTTCAGCTTTACATCATGCAGTAGTAGTTTATTAAACCCCCCAAAATATGACTATCCAGAGTTGGGACCAGGAAGCAGAGTTGCAGTCTTACACGCCTCTCTGCAGCTTCTCTCCTCCTGCTACCCCCCAAAAACCCGTCTCCATAGAGACTGTGTCAGCTCCCAAACAGACAAAAAACAAACTAAAAACCAGCAACAAACAACTTAAACATAAACAATCACAAAGAAAGAACAATACAGTATCCACATCTGAACCAAAGAGTAAAACAGTGAAATGTGGATTATTAAACATTAGGTCTCTCTCCTCCAAGTCTCTGTTAGTACATGTTAGTAAAAACATTTCTGCATTTTACCCATATTTTATTTTTAACTCAAAATCAAAGATTCCAGATTCTCCTACATGTTGGTTTTGAATCAGATAGGACGACAGATTTCAGGTGGCCCTGTGTCTTTCTCTATTACATTTGCCACTGTGTAACTCAAAGTTATTTAAGGACTAGTTTATTTCAGTGGATGAGTTTACTGACTGACGCGCAGAAGAAATAGTTCTTTATGGAGCCTAGATGGTGTGAATGATGAGACCAAAGACTGCAATATCTTGTACCAAAAATATATTGAATAAATGGAGGAAAGGGGAAATGGAACAAAATAATTAACACAACACACAACATAAATGCCCACAATTAAATAATAAATCAATGCTGTGATCTTTCCTTTTTGGTCCTCTTCTTTTTAAAGTTCACTTTTAAGGTATTCCTCCTTAGAGTCCAGCTTCATACAAATGGGGAAATATGTCCGTAATCCAAAGACGGCTAAGTGGGGGAAAGAGGGGAAACAAAGAATGGTCCTACCAGCTCGCCACTTCAATATGAAGAAGATTAATTCAAAGGGAGGGAACAAAACCTGACCTGTAGGTCAGAAAAACGTCCATTAGCACATCAAGTTCGATTCAGTTTACCGGTAAACAAATATATTTTTCTGCAAGCCTATGTAATAATGCAAATCATCATCAACCAATGTACAACAGTTAAATTATTAATTATCTTGGCTACGTAGCTTAATCTATACAGTCCCCATACGGTAAAAAAATACATTTTTCCTGGCCAAAATATATTTCAAATATATGGTAAATATATTTTGTATTTGTGATGCTCCAAAAAAATATATTTTTGAAATTGAAAATATATTTCTTTCAAACCAAAATACATTTCAAAACATATTTTAGGGTGAAGAAAATACATTTCCAACCTTACAGTAGAATGTATATCAAAGTATCCTTTATTTAAAATATATTTAGTGCAATAATGATGATAATGATAACAATACTAAAAGTAACATGTTTTATGCACATCTGCAAAAAACAGTTGGATTCAAACAAAACAGAGTCAAAGGTCTATCACGAATTAGGTTGTTTATTCATTTGCTTACAGTATTTCACATTACACAATATCTCACTATAATGTAGCGTTCATTGACTTTGAAATTATCTGTCAGTGATACAGTAAACAAGATACAACAACTGCTATGTACACTTTAGTTTTTGACAATATATACAATTTAGTACTTAAAGGAACACACTCCACTGTTTTGGAAATAGGCTCATTCTCCATCTCCCTCAGAGTTAAAAATGCAGCGTCTTCTTTCTAGATCCGTACGTTAATAGGGCTCTGGAGCGTGATCTTACGGGATGGGGCGTAGCCACGATTTTTGGTCAAGGCGCCATATTAGCAGGCCAAACAAATGCTTGCTGTGTGGTCGGTTGTAATGTTAGATTGCACTACCGACAAAGGAATAAGCTTGAAAACAGGCTCTCTTTTCATTGTTTCCTCACCTGGAAACATCATGAGGGAGCTTATGTGTTGGATGTTACCAAAAGAAGGCGTCTAGCCTGGATAGCAGCTGCAAGACGAGCTGATATTCAGTTCTCTACCAGCCACAGATATCTGTTGGTGTGCTCCAGTATTTTCATTCAGGTAAGTTCTAAATAAGTTCATATTATTATTTATAGCCTGTTAATTTTATTTTCAATAGCACAAACTTAGAACAAACATGCAGAACTACCTTCTATTTATAGAGTTGCTAATTATTTGGCATTATTGCAACAAACCAGCCTATGAAATGAATGAAACAAATCCTGACTGGGTTCCAACACTACACATGGGGCACTACGAAATCCCTGCTTCAAACTACATGCTACATACCACCATGCCAATCAGATTACTTCTTCCATGTGTGGGTAAAAAGGTGACCTTCCTGGATAAGATGGCAAAGGTTTGCTGCGTTTTGGTGAACATGTGCCCCAGTGTGGTGGTAAAACCAGGGAAAAACTCTCTTGTTAAATACTTTTAAGTCTTGTGCTGTTTATGTAGTGATAAGTTTTCAAAAGAGACAGTAAATTACAGAATGCTAGTAGTGGGTGATATTATACAAATGCTGTCATGATTTTATGTGAACATTTTGTCATTTGTAAACTATACATAACATTTTTTCTACATTGTAACTGATGTGATGTTCGACAAAGTGCTTTTAATTAAAAATAGGCAAACATTTCTTTGTTTCTTTATTCAACTTTTGAACAGTGGTATTTAGTAAGTACATATTCAGTAAATGCAAAGTATTTACATGGCCCCCTAAATTAAAACATTATGGGTTATTCAGAACAGAACTATGCTTGGAAAAATATTGTCCCATCAGTTGATCCAACTCCTCCACAGTAGCAGGTGGAACCTTTCTTTTTTGAGGATGGCTTCTTTTACCTGTCACAACGAATGGTCTGTTTATGTTTTGATCAAGAACCTTTTTTTTGGGCAGCTGAAGAGGAGAAGTCTATCTTATGGCCAACCTCTGGCTGTATCTTGGTCATATTACCCAGCAAAACCCAGTATGCAGGTTCATCTGTAACAGTCCTTGTGCCACAGATCCTCACTGTTGCTTCTACATTAAACAGAAGAGCAGTGACATGGCTGCAAGTCTCCACGACTCTAGCCATACAGCTGCAGTGGGCGGCTTCAACCTTCCCTGTGATGCTCACAATGACCTGTGGCTGCAATGCTGCAATTCAGTCTTTAAGAGTGCAGGACCTAAAACACACACAGACAAAGTTCATTTAAAGACAAGAACTTTAATAAGCCAAGTCCCACACAAATGTGTTTTATTTACTTTCAAATCCATTTATCATAAATGTAACAAATAAAGTGTTTTTATGTATCCATCTATAGAACGCTGCATGTTATATTCTAAATCTGCATGTTTCTTTTTAGAAACCTATCAGCAAAAAATGAACCTAAAGTATGTAATGAATGTATTTTTAGTGACACAGGACACAAACAAGGAAGCAAATCAAATCAAATCACAAATCAAATCACTTTTTATTGTCACATCACATGTGCAGGTACATTGGTACAGCACATGTGAGTGAAATTCTTGTGTGCAAGATGTGTAATTAGGATTATTTATAATAAATATGAATTAATTAGGGCAATTTCTTTAACCATAAAGAATAACTAAATCCTTCAGGAAAATGTCACATCAATGAACTGAACTCACTATGTTATCCCTCTAACAGAGCCTCTACATGTTCTCACTGTAATTTCCCCCTCACGAATGAATTTTTACTAGCACTAATTTGAATGTTGGGGGGAATCAAACGCATTTTACTCGCAGTACTCAAGCTGACTTACCTTTGCTTGAATGACGGCGTACTCACAACGTGGAGGCTTAAAAATAGCCAAATCTTGTACCCAGTCCTTGGTGAATTGGATGTGCGCCTCCAGAGATTTATAATTGCGAAATTGGTGCGCCGTGTATGCTCTGACTCCACAGACAAGGTATGAGAGTAGATCATGCTAAGTCAATAGCGGTTTGGTCTTCAGGGTTTCTACTCCACGGCTATATTTCATACGGGTCCACATTTCAACAATCAAGTACCGTCTCTTTGCATCTGGACAGAATCTGTCTCTATACCGTCATTTTCTTTTGAGCTACGTTTCAGAATGGTTCGTAGCAATCTTGTTTTGATTCGTGACCTGCCAATATGGTGCTGCGCTCCCACAATGCATTGCGACATTACGTCAACTCCAAAGCCCTTTGCGTGCAGGAGTGTATGCGCATGCGCATTGCCACGGTGGTTTAAAAAATAAAGATATAATGAAAAGTAATTAATAAAAATTAAATATTTAAACATTCCCACAAATGTGCAATGAACGTGCAAAAACTCTCTTTAGTAGTTGTTGCTGTTTCTTTCTTTCTTCTTTTTTTTTTTTTGAAAAATAACGACGTCTCTGAGGCGCGAAATCTGACAGCGAGAGGAACGGCCGGATACAGGAGACGGGAAGAAACAAGCCGATTATGTTCGCGTTAATTAAGTGGTTGGAAGATGTAAAATTCTCAATTCTGCCAACTGAACATATACGAGATTTTAATGAGGATGAATAATTAGCCGGCATGGAGGAAACGGACCTTTATTTCATGGAGTGGCGACAAGAAGCCAAGGCGGGTGGCCAGTCTAAGAAGCCTCCATCATCAAGCTAGCAGGTGCCTTTTCCCATATAATATTACTTTATTCTCGTGTATTTGGAACGGAAGCGTAGAGCTGCCACCCAGGCAAAAGAGAAATATAAGTATATCACGTTATAACGTGAAAAGTTTATCGTTCTAACAATATACTATCATGTTTGAACAACATGTTTGAACAACATTGTACGAAAAATGTACATAATTATCACGTCCGTACAATATTGTGCGAACGTGACAATTATGTATATTATAATAACGTGATATTATATTATACAAACATGAAAAGCATAATGTTAGAACAATAAACATTTCACGTCATAACGTGATACAGCTCTATTTTTCTTTTGCCTGGGTGGCAGCTCCACGCTTCCATAATTTGGTAATCAAAATATGTAACTTAATTAATTATATTGTGACGTACTTTTGCCTTTTCTTATTATTCTGCCTTCTCAATAACTATCAAAGCCTATTCACATTTAATTTGGCTTTCACAGAAATCCTACCTCTCCTTCTGGCTACAGAGTACTTACCAAGGTTAGAAACAAAGAACAGTTATGCTTTATTAATGTTCGCTAATTACAATGTTCCACATTTCCTTGCTTTTTAAGTCATTTTTAGGCTTTTTAGAGTTTTTGTTTTTTATTTTTTTAGCAGTAATGTTTCTGCCTATTTATTTCAGCCCATGAAATCGAATGCAGATCTTCCTAATGTGAGATTTACATAAATGTAAGTAATTTTGTTTGTCATTGTCATTAATGTTGTTGCTGTTGTTGTTTTTGTGCAGTTTGCAATCATATAAACCTAGCAAGCATCAGTCAGCACAGTGACTAACCTAAACAGATTCTTGCTTTATTCACATATATTATATGTAATTATATATACCTGCACATTGTACCTAGGGTTGCAGCCACTTGGCCCCACCCCATTGTTGTGACAGCCCTGATTGTACTTATACACTGCATCTGAACAGGGAACAGTCTGCCACATTAATGTATTTTTAAGTGACTTGTTTGTAATACATGAATTTGTTTCTTACAGATGTCAAAGTCTCAACCTCATGCTGCCCTCCCCCATCCTCCTAAAGTAAGTATTTGTTGTTGTAGTTTTTTATGCGGTGTCTGTGTCACATGCTAATCATAATTATTGAAATAACTGTTTTCTAACAGATTTTCCAAAACACTAGTTAGGTTTGTTGTCATTCAGACCAATACTACTGCTTAGACATTGCATATGCATAGATACAGTCGTAGTGCTTGACACATGCAAACAGCAGTAGATGTACTAAAAAGGAAATAATTACAATCATGATGTTGATTGCTGATGTCAGTATATATATTTTAGAGGAATGTTTTGTTTTTCACCCAAAATAACTATATTGCTTCAGAAGAGATTTATTACCCTACCGGACTCTTATATATTGTTCTGTTTTTTGTTTGTTTTTGTTATTTTCAGGTTCAATGGTGCGTGTTCTTCTAATGGCCGCCTTCCCACTGGAGGTTTTGATCCACAGCAATTTAAAAGGTAATCAGCTTTGAAAGTCAGTTCAAATGGTTAGCTAATAGTACTTTAAAAAGCCTACAACTCTGTCACCAGTTTCTTTACCAAAAATTACCCATAAAAGTATCGCTCAATAGCATATATTGTAGTTCAAATGTTTAGTTGTACAAATATCAAATTTTTGGAAATCTAAAACTAGTCAAACACTCAAATGTTCATGCTTTTTATAGGAGGACAGAGCAAAACGGACATCGGCGCAGAGTGAAGAACTCCCCTTGATAAGGACACTATGACAGCCATATATAGTAAGTGAAGACTTTCTGTGTATCTAAAATTGCATACAGCACAAGTAACTTACTTTGCAACCATTAAAATAGGTTGTAAAGTAAGTTACCAATACAAATAGGTGATGATGCATTGTAGTGGTTGGTCTCAGACAAAGAAGGTCAACAGATTTATGAATGCTGGAAGGTAAGGAGAGACGACCAAAAGGGGTGTTAGCATTACTGTAATGTGAACTGGATAGACTTCCCATCTAGGAAAAAAAAAGAGGTAAATTATGTGTAAAATATATCTGTATTAATATCTGTATCTGTATAAACAGAAATATCTGTTTGCTAAATGAAGCCAGCTAACATAAATCACATTTTTATTTTAACTCTGATAAAAGTAATAGAACTGTGACTTTTGTTTGTTACAGTGGGGGTAAGGAAGGGGTTTCCCAGCGTGTCCAGAAGGGCTTTGAGGATTGCCGTGAAAGCTGGGGGAACTGAGACTGCTGGAAAAGGAAAAGAAATTACATTTTAAGTATGCTGACTTATGTTCATACAATCACACACACACATATACACATACACACACACGTGTGTGTGTGTGTGTGTGTGTGTGTGTGTGTGTGTGTGTGTGTGTGTGTGTGTGTGTGTGTGTGTGTGTGTGTGTATATATATATATATATATATATATACACACACACACATACTAGGGGTGCAACGATACACAAAATTCACGGTTCGGTTCGGTTCGATACTTTGGTGTCACGGTTCGATATTTTTTCGATACAAAAAAATGTTCATGCCTTTTTAATTTGTCATTTATTAAAATTATAAATATATATTTTAACTCAAAAGTACAGTTTTGAAATTTAACCCTAACCCTAACCCTTGTGCGTGTTTTTTATTTTGACAGTGAATGCGCACCTGCGGACCACTTATGTGCAGCCCTGGTTATTTAGCTCGTCATATTGCAGCCACAGAAATTCTTTTGTCCATGAAACCATAAAGCTGCACCTTCTTTGTGCCTTATAGTCTGATTTGTCATAACTTCTCCGTTTTGTGGTAAGCTTTTCTTTGGCTGTCACTTCTTCACCCTGACCTGTCTTATTTGGCTCAGCAGAACTGAAATGCTTTTACACACTCACTCACATAAGCTCAGCGATTCTCTGCGCGATCAACCTCTCACATGTTTAAGCTGCAGGAGATTTCACTTGTCATGTTTGCATAGTAAGCTAACGATTAATAAGACGATGTCAGAGGAATTGGTGCGCAAATTATCATCACTCACAGATCAGTGCTGTCGCTCTCTATACACAGTTCGCACGATTGCAAAGTGAAAGCAAAAAAACAAGCGCAAATTCAAACGCGACTTCAATATCGAGGCCCCAGTGTCAGAGTGCTAAATTCGCTGCTCGCATAAAGGAGAAATCAACAATATTCAACATTTGGACACCAAGGCGCCAGCTGCTAGGCCCAAGGCTGGAGCCCACCAAAACAACTCCCTGATAACGACTGTGTGATGACTATTCTTCCCATCCCATGAAGGACACCAGGATCGGCTGGAGGACTGTTTACTTAGCCTGATACGGCGAAGGACACTGTCTCAGCTGAACTATGGACACGCACACACATACACTTACACTGATAAGCACGCACTCATCCCCCTCCCTTCCAAACGCCTTCGATGCTTGTTCCTGCGGGGGAAGGCAGCGGGTCTGTGTGCCGCGCTGAAATGGTAGCATGGTGCAGGACGACTGCTGTGTTCCTTCGAATCACCCCCCACCCCCCTATCCATCCCCTGTGGCTTGTCATGTGCTCTGATGTTGTGATGTGGACATTAATGTGCTCTCTGTGCAGAGGAGTTTTTTTGTTTCCTGTTCTCATGCTGTCCTCCCATAGGTTGCCCAGCGTGTGAAGAGGTCTCTTTTTTTCCTCTTGTACTTTTCCCAATGTTGTGTAATTTTTTCAGTGTTATTCTCTCAACGCTGCCGGTCTCTGACTGTATTCCCATGTGTTGTCTTGTTGTTGTGTGTGTAAGTCGGGGGGGGGTCCTATTCCTCTGTGGGGCAACCTGCATATGGCCAATAAAGCATTCATTCATTCATTCATTCATTCATTCAATATGTCACATATTGACAGTGGCTCACCGATGCCAATGACATAATTACCCAGCTACATTTCTGAAAGAATGCAAAAGCATTGACATATATTTTTCCTACAATAGCCCGACGGGCAGGGAAGAGATAGATTTTGGTAGCCCGACTGAAAAAAATCGCTAGCTCCGGGACGTCGGGCTAGCGATATTGCGAGCCCTGTATCTGATTGAGGAATCACTCATCTTTGGAAAAGAGAGTTTATTACAGAGAAATGTCTCTTTCCAAAATAAAAGCTATACTATCCGCTTCTTCTGGGCTATATTCTCAGCAGCATAAGGAGAATCATGTGCTAACAGCTGTCTAAATGACTCGGCTAAAGTTAGTAGCATGCTTGCTTTTTTTTGTCTGCTTCCACTTGTCTTTGCACTAGGATGATGTCGGCGTAAATGTGCAGTCATATTCGTTGTGTTCCCACTAGTGCTTTCAGGTTAATCTCGTTGAAATGACCTTAACGCCACAACACGGCAAATCTCCGTTAACGAGCTACCGCCGATCGCTCCGTGCATGGGGCTAGACGGCCAACACGTTAACGAGCTAACTGCACTAGCACACTAGTTCCCACCCATGTAATTGAGCATTGCGTGACACATCCAACATACTGTTTTACTTTAGTCCATGACTCGCTTACCTTCAGGGTCATACGTCACATGAAAACCAAAATAATTCCAAACGCCAGATCTGAATGAGGGTGGGGGAGGTGCCCTGCGCTCTTCCTTCTGACTATGCTGTCTGTGTTGAGCGCTCAGTGGATCTGCGCTGGACAGTGCAGCCTAGGCGGAGTAGTCGAACACAGATTCACTGAGCGCTCAACACAGACAGCATCGTCAGAAGGAAAATTGATAAAATAAATTACAAATGTTGTATTGTTCGACACATATGCGTACCGAACCGAAAGCACTGTATCAAACGGTTCAATATCGATACGAATATCGTTGCACCCCTAATATATACACATATATGTATATGTGTGTGTGTTTCTTTTAGAATGTTTAAGTATGTAATGAGAATAAACTTATAAAATGAATATTTCTTGCTTGATTGATATGCTATATGTATGTTTTAAACATCAAATAAAGATTTCTTTCAGATGTTACATGTGAATGTGTTTTCTTAGAAATATATGAAGGGTTAAATTTATATTTTTTTGAATGATTTTAAATAAATTTAAATTGTATTTTGAAATATATTTTATTAATATATTTCAAAATATACAAAAAATGGCCAAAAAATATATATGCTAAAATACATTTTAAATATATAAATATATTTTAAAATGTATTTTAGCACATATATTTTTTGGCCATTTTTTGTATATTTTGAAATATATTTCAAAATGTATTTTAAAATACATTTTTTTACCGTATGGGGAGAAACAAAGAATGGTCCTACCGGCTCGCCACTTCAATATGAAGAAGATTAATTCAAAGGGAGGGAACAAAACCTGACCTGTAGGTCAGAAAAACGTCCATTAGCACATCAAGTTCGATTCAGTTTACCGGTAAACAAATATATTTTTCTGCAAGCCTATGTAACAATGCAAATCATCATCAACCAATGTACAACAGTTAAATTATTAATCATCTTGGCTACGTAGCTTAATGTATACATTCCAGTAGCGTTCGCTACAAACAATACAAAAACAACAATAAAGGAAAACAGCTGTCTAACAGACAGCATAGCCGAATTCAAGGCAACACATAACAATAATCATTCAATCGCACTTTGTTTCAAAGTAAGCCCATAAAAATGCTTAAGTAAATAAAAGTGTTCAAAAACAGCGGTTTTTGAGCCAGAGTTCTGCTCGCGGTGGGAACGCCGCCACACAAAGTCATTTTTTAATCGCGAAAACGATCGACTGGTTACTGACAACCAAAAGGCTGTTTTTGGTAGATATTAAAGATCATGGGTGGGCGGGGCAAATGGAGCAGTTTTCTACAGTCGAGTAAAATTCCAGGAAAGAGCTGGGTGTGGCTTTCCTTTAAATCACATGATCAACAGCTTTAAGATGGAGGCAACTCGCTCAGTGTTTCCTGTTTCATTCTTAGACTGTGGCGATGGTAAGTAGCAGCTTTTCACTTGTTACCTGGCATCTTTTCAGCCACCAATGATAGTCATTGTATGTTATCAACATTTCACTAACTATGTTTTCTCTCATGTTTAAAATAGGCCGACCAAGAGCAAAATAGGTATGTCTGCAGACTCTGCTGTAGCCAAAGTTATCAGATCTCCTGTGTTTTTAAATCCCTAACTGCTCGATCATTATCATTGTAGAAGACAACAATTTCTCAAAGGAGGTTCAAAACTAATGCCTACAAGATTACCAAGAGGATGGTTCGGGGCTCTTACATGACTCCGGGAAGTCAACACTTGGTGGATGAGGTGTGTTACCTTTGACACTTTTAAGACAGTCCTGTTTATCACTACTAACAATAAGCAAATATGTTTTCACTCAACAGATCCTTCACAGCATGTTGTTTCTGGGCAAAATCAACAACATCCCCTTTTCTCCAGAAGAAATCTTCCCTAATCCTTTTGTTTTGGGTTCTTTAATGAGAAGATATCCCAGGCCTTTAAAGTTGTATTCGACTCAGCTTCCCAGGCGAAGTCCCTTCTCCTGTGTGCTCGACATGGTAAGATAACTCTTCTCACATTTTCAGTCAATCTGACAAACTTCCAGTTTTTAGGAAAGTATAATGCAAAGTGCTTTTTTACTGAGAAATCCAAAGAAAATCCATACTGTACCTTATACTTCAACATATGCTTCTAGCTATACTTCTCCACCAAACACAGAGACTGCAGGAGAGCTGGAGACTTGCTTCAGAATTTGTTAGTTCTAAATAATGTCTAACAGACTCATTATTGGAGATGCTTACAGTCTTCAAGGCGTATATGATGCTGTCACTGTGTAGCTGCTGGCTCTGTTAAGTCAGCTCAAAGACTCTAAATTCAGCGTGTTTTGACAGCCCGGCATAGCAAAATAGAAAAAAAAAAGGTCAATTAGCAAATTTAATTATAAATTAGTGAGAACAAAGATGGATTTTTGCTTATTGATTTAAAATTAAATAGATTTTTGTGACATGTTTCACCCCCTATCTTAAAATGTCTAAACCAAAAGCATCCAATGGTCCTGCATAGTTAAACAAGTCAAGCAGCGAAACAAACATGTTGATCAACTTTCTATGAAAAACAACTATATAATCAGGTGCAACACTTTGACCAGATCTGTAACTGTTTTCAGATCGTCCTGCAAAATAACTCAGAGAATGAAGAGCAAATAAAGCAGAGTCTGCAAGATCTCCTCACAGACTTGGACTTAGAAGAGAATAATAAAAAAACAGCTTTCGTCTCGTCCACCATCTGCATTTCTCAAAAATCCCAAACCAACAAATCAGAAAGGTACTGCGGAGTCTCCATGTCCACCAAAGGTCCTAACGCTGGGAAAATTATGATTGCTGCCTCCTGTCTTAGCAAATGGCATAAATATGTATCTGGTGCAGTGATGACCTATTATCCAAACACAGTCCAGAAAGATTACTTTGATGGAACAATTGAAGTACCTGGAAATATCAGGTGTGAGGCTTTTTGTCTCCGTGATGGTGCCAGAATGAAGCCTTGCAGATCATGTAAGAATTTGTTTGGCTTGAACACAGAAGACCTCAGAGAGTGGCCATATGGTAACTGTGCTGAAGCTGAGAGCCTGAGCAATTTGCTTGAAAATGAGAGAGAAGTTGAAACACATGTGGATGAATACTCAGCTGAAAAGGACAACAGGCAGAGAGCTGAGGATGAGGTTGGTAGGGTTCTTAGAACCGTGTTGCAAAGGATTCGGTTTAACTGGACAGGTGAATTTTACAACCCAGAACAAGAGTGAGATTTCATGAAATCATTTGCATTCATCATTCTGATAAATCAAAGATTCTCTGCTCTGACAGCATCTGTGTGGATTTTCTGTAAGCATGTTTACTTTCCATCTCCATGTAATTGTCACATTTAATAATTAAAACTGGCTTCTATGGGTTTTTGTTTGTTTGCTTACATATCTAGTGTTTAATGCAATATGAAGCATTATCAGACAGCATTTATTGGGAAGAATCCCATATTTATACTGGTCTGTACCCAGGGTACACAGAAAATAAAAACACATGTTTTCTTATTATGATCCCAACTATAATTTACTTAAGCAAAAGCACTACATGTGTAGTTATAATATTTATAGCAGTTACTGTTGAGCTTTAAATTTATCATCTTAAATGTTTATATGCTGATTATATTGCTTTATATAAGAAAGGCCTAACTCTGAGTACACTCTGTGCCAAAAAGTGCTGACAGGAAACTGCATGCTTTTGCAGAAACGTGCTTTTGCAGCTAGAAAGTGAAGCTGATATATATCAGTTTTAATTAGTTTTTACCAACTGCTTGCTAGGGCAATCCCACGAGTTTGGTGTTTTTGTATTGAACATGATTCCAAGTGCTTTCTATAACACATAGCAGAGGTGCCACAACAAAGACTGAGAAGAGGACAGGAAGAGACGGTGAAAGAGATGCACTCCTTCGCCATTCATGTTAAAGCGTTGCATAGCTTTAATTTTAGAGAGTGTTGCATAACTTTAGTCATTTTTCTACCACAGGTGAAGCCAAGAATTGTGAAGCTCTCTTTTGGCCAAATACCAGAATCTGTAAGAAGAAGAAAAAACAAACAATCAAATAGGTCATTATTAAGAGGACAACAATCTCTTGATGATTATCCACAGTGTCTTTGATAACTCTGAGATACAAACTGTCAAGGATATACACATCCCAGCAAACAATAGCTGTGTTTGACTAAAGCGATTAATAACAAGGACAGAGCTACAATCACTACAGTCAAACATAAAGGGCTTAATCCTGAATCCAAGTCTGAGCTGTGATGCCGTTGGTGCTGAAAGCTGCTCAGATCCTGAAGCTGCACGTTTTGTCTCTCTCTAACCAAACCAGCAGCAAAAGAAGACACATTTCGCTTGACATAAACATTGTCATGAATTCCCTCTTACTTTTGCTGGTTTGCTTCCACCACCATTAAAACACACACAGAAAAACAACACAGCACAGCTCTCTGCCTCTCTCAGTGTACTTTAAGAACACCGTTTCCCATCTCAAATCTCTGTTTTTGGCATTATTCGCTTGCTTGTTATGAAGCAGTCTACCGTTGTTTACAGCCATTTTTTTTAATGACTTCCGACAAGACAGCCTCCTTTCTGCTGTTCAATACCAAATTTTATTTATTTTTTTCAAATTAAGTGAAACTGCAAAATGCTCTGCTGTGTCTCTATTAAAACCTCTTATTAAAACCTCTGAATCACTTCAGCAGCATCAGCCAATGTACATTTGTTGAGTCGTGGTTCTCGTCTGCTTTTGTTCTACTGCAGAATAATATTTTTAAGGTTATCTACTGTAAAAAGCTAGGCCAGGAAAATCTGCTTCATGGTTTTGTGTTTTATCCTCAGTTACTTTGACACAAAAGCATCTGCTGTGATGCTCACACCTCTGATGAAGTTTCACAAGTGTCAGTACTGATAAATGATCAGAATTATAATGTTTCTGACTCTCTGAGTAAGAATTAAATGGAATCTAATTGGGACCTTGTGAATTGGAATTGAACAGGTTCTAGAAATCAGTGATGATACTCAGCTCCAATACCCACCTATGATATTAGGCTGACGAACGCTGACTGGGTTTCATTTACCAGCTTTTTATGTTCTTCCTGCAGTTTCCTCCCCACATCACTCATCTTAACTTTTTTCCAGTCCTCCTCAGTCTAAACAGAACACACAACAATACAAAGAAAAGCTCAGGTGATTGATCTCTAACACTAGGCATCCCCAGTCTTATTCTTAGCAGTCTAACTTCTCACCATATCTTTGAAGGCCTCTCCATTGTAGTAGCGCTTGGATGCTGGATACTCTATCGTTTTGTCACATAGTTCCAGGAAACTGGAAGCCACCAGATGCAGCTCCTCTCCGTCATAGCCGTACAGCTTTTTGTCCTCACGCGTCATCAGCACAAGCTCGTCACATGGACATGAGGTGCCCTTTACCACACCAATAACCTGCATTTTTACAATCTCGGGAAGGTAGAATTTTCCCCAGGCGTTAACTTCATCATCATCCCCGTCGTATTTGGTGTTCTCAAGCTCTTCTATCCACAGGTCAGCACCACTTGGCTTCTTCAGGTGAACGCACATGCTTTTGTTTTTGGAAACAAAATCTTTCACCCATTTCAGGTACTTTTCACCTGGAAAGAAGCAGACAAGGAAATATGGATGAATGTAGAAGTGTTGGAAAAGACAAATAGCAAGGTTATCCTACAGCAGTTTGTGAAAATGTTGTATCTTGAAATAAGCAGGCAAAATGAGGATCTCACTTATCTCATATGTTCTGACTACCGACTTTCTTCAGTTAAAGGACAAAAAAAGGGCAAATGAAAATACTGTGTTAAACTAAAAAAGAGCACCAGACCAAGGTCTACAGTACTAACAGAAAAGCATGCCGTTACCTGTTGCCTGTCGACACAGCTGCTGATCTTCCTCACCAAAAAAATGAGGATCCCTGAAAGGAATAGAAAGGTTATGTTAAAATGAATGACTGTCACGGTGATCATGGGAAGCTCCAAAATATCACAATAGCTACGAAATCACAAAATGCAGTGTGATGTCTGTAAGCACCAAACATGACATCTCTGCAAATTCATCTTGAAATATGTAGGTACCTCACACGTACAGCTGCAGCCATCTCAGCCATTTATCACTGTGGCTGCCAAGTGGCTGCCACTTCACAAGCGCATGGCACAACATAGAAGAGCCACCTCCACAGGACAAGACTCAGCAGTCCATCTGCATCTTAAGGATAAAGGACACTCTTTCGAGGATGCTAATGTTCACATTTTGGACAGAGAGGACAGATGGTTTGAAAGAGGAGTGAAAGAAGCATCTATGTCCACTGTGAGCGACCATCTTTGAACAGAGGCGGGGTTTACGACACCAACTCTCTGCCATCTATAATCCAGTTTTGAGATCCTTCCCAGACGCCTTAACGCCCACTCACATCCTGGGCCATCTGACCTCAGGAATTCGCATGATAAGGTGGGGCCAGGTTTCACAATGAGCTCACCCGAAACTCTGGCTGATTGGGACCCACACCCAGTTTCACACCTTGGCTCAGGTGATTAGAGGATCATCAGGGGGTCCTTTTGTCCCTCTGTGGGGGGTCACTCCCACTAGGTTTATATCTGGGACTCTCCACCATTTGACCTTAGAACTGAAGAAGCTTCTCGGATGAGAGGTGAAACGTCTTCAAGTAACTTAAAGAAGTCCAGACGCTTTTCTTTGCAAGCTCCTTTGACTACGATGACCTGGATGACTGAGAACCTTCACAGACATAAGGTGAATGTGACAAACAAAGCGCCTTCTTGTTCTCTGTGATAATGTAAAGTTATTAATGAAAAAACAAACGAGTAAAAAACGGACTGGAAACATGTCTTCAATCAAAACTCGACAAAAACAAAGAAACAGCCTCACTTCTCTGCGACGCTCCCTAAAAATGACGTTACGTGTTACGTACCAGAGATTTCTATACAGCCCTTTATCAAGCCAAGAGAAAGTGACGCAAAACCCTCCAACTAATAACGACTAGCAGAGAGGCTCAGCTGAGTGTAGTTACCTGGTTTGCAGACGCATACAGACGTTTCCTGTCCTCTCGGACGCAGCTGTGATAGAACATGTGGTGCATTACCGCCACCAACTGGCTTGGAGTGAGGACCGGAAATCGCTCATGCCAAATCAAAAAAAAAAAACATAAAGAAAGATTAAGTGAAGAGATAAATGAATACATTAAATCAAGAAGAAAAAAACCCACCACCGGACATATACATCCTCATATCCTTCTGTGCAAATGAGTTTGTTTTAGAAACTGAAAAAAGCCACAAAACCTTCACATCTAGAAATCCTTTGCAGTAAAACTTGTTTTTTGGCAGGTTCCACAGGTTTTGAATCAGTTTTCTTCTTTATTCCTGATAATTTTGACAATGAAAAAGAACATGTTCTATAGGGCTTTGGAGTTGACGTCACGCCGCAATGCATTGTGGGAGCGCGGCACCATTTTCGAGGTCTACGAATCAAAACAAACACACTGTGTTGGAACGACGATTACAAGATGCTTAAAAGCAGCTCAAAAGAGAATGGACTGTATAGAGACCGATTGCGTCCAGAGGCGAAGCGGCGGTACTTGCAGAAAATAGCGTGCAGTGGAAATGTGGACCCGTATGAAATACGGCCGTGGAGTAGAAACCCTGAAGACGTAGCCTGATATATTTTCGTACCTTATCTGTGGAGTCAGCGCGTACAAGTCGTCATTCAAACAAAGGTAAGTCAGCTCGAGTACTGCGTGTGAAATGCGTTTGATTTCCCTGCAAACATTCACATTAGTGCAGCATAAATTCATTCATGAGGGGAAATTACAGTGAGAACATGTGGAGGCTGTTAGAGGGAGAAGATAGTGAGTTCAGTGCAGGGCTGTGCAGAGAGGTTTAAAGGGGCGGGTGCTCAAAGTTAAAAAGGGGCACATTGAACCAGGCTGAATAACAACAACACACATTCATCAAGAATCTAATATGGGAAGGGCAGGGCTGTGTTGGTCTGAGACTGTAGACATTAAAAAGTCCACAGGAGAGATGGTAGCTGATTAAACAAGTGTCATGAGATAATAACAAAATGCAAAGATTGGTGACAGCGCTTGGAACCATAAGGCAACAAAAAACTATGTATGTAAAAAAAAATAAAAATAAATATATATATATATATATATATATATATATATATATATATATATATATATATACACACACACACAGTGGGGCAAAAAAGTATTTAGTCAGCCACCGATTGTGCAAGTTCCCCCACTTAAAATGATGACAGAGGTCAGTAATTTGCACCAGAGGTACACTTCAACTGTGAGAGACAGAATGTGGAAAAAAAATCCATGAATCCACATGGTAGGATTTGTAAAGAATTTATTCGTAAATCAGGGTGGAAAATAAGTATTTGGTCACCTCAAACAAGGAAAATCTCTGGCTCTCACAGACCTGTAACGTCTTCTGTAAGAAGCTTTTCTGTCCCCCACTCGTTACCTGTATGAATGGCACCTGTTTGAACTCATCATCTGTATAAAAGACACCTGTCCACAGCCTCAAACAGTCAGACTCCAAACTCCGCCATGGCCAAGACCAAAGAGCTTTCGAAGGACACCAGGAAAAGTATTGTAGACCTGCACCAGACTGGGAAGAGTGAATCTACAATAGGCAAGCAGCTTGGTGTGAAGAAATCAACTGTGGGAGCAATCATCAGAAAATGGAAGACATACAAGACCACTGATAATCTCCCTCGATCTGGGGCTCCACGCAAGATCTCATCCCGTGGGGTCAAAATGATCATGAGAACGGTGAGCAAAGATCCCAGAACCACACGGGGGGACCTGGTGAATGACCTGCAGAGAGCTGGGACCAAAGTAACAAAGGTCACCATCAGTAACACACTACAACGGCAGGGAATCAAATCCCGCAGTGCCAGACGTGTTCCGCTGCTGAAGCCAGTGCATGTCCAGGCCCGTCTGAAGTTTGCCAGAGAGCACATGGATGATACAGCAGAGGATTGGGAGAATGTCATGTGGTCAGATGAAACCAAAGTAGAACTGTTTGGTATAAACTCAACTCGTCGTGTTTGGAGGAAGAAGAATACTGAGTTGCATCCCAAGAACACCATACCTACTGTGAAGCATGGGGGTGGAAACATCATGCTATGGGGCTGTTTTTCTGCCAAGGGGACAGGACGACTGATCCGTGTTAAGGACAGAATGAATGGGGCCATGTATCGTGAGATTTTGAGCCAAAACTTCCTTCCATCAGTGAGAACTTTGAAGATGAAACGAGGCTGGGTCTTCCAACATGACAATGATCCAAAACACACCGCCCGGGCAACAAAGGAGTGGCTCCGTAAGAAGCATTTGAAAGTCCTGGAGTGGCCTAGCCAGTCTCCAGACCTCAACCCCATAGAAGATCTGTGGCGGGAGTTGAAAGTCCGTGTTGCTCGGCGACAGCCCCAAAACATCACTGCTCTCGAGAAGATCTGCATGGAGGAATGGGCCAAAATACCAGCTACTGTGTGTGCAAACCTGGTAAAGACCTATAGTAAACGTTTGACCTCTGTTATTGCCAACAAAGGTTATGTTACAAAGTATTGAGTTGTATTTTTGTTATTGACCAAATACTTATTTTCCACCCTGATTTACCAATAAATTCTTTACAAATCCTACCATGTGGATTCATGGATTTATTTTTTTTCACATTCTGTCTCTCACAGTTGACGTGTACCTCTGGTGCAAATTACTGACCTCTGTGCAAGTTCCCCCACCTAAAATGATGACAATCGGTGGCTGACTAAATACTTTTTTGCCCCACTGTATATATCAGCAATCAATCAGAAAATCATTGGTTCATATTACAATTAAATATGAACAGGCTCCTTAGATGTAAGCAGTTCAGATCTGATGTCATTTACATTCTTCACACAGCACATTCGTCCAGGCTGACAGGTAAACATAGAACTAATCTCAGGTAACATGACTCATAGTAGAGATCCAGTAAGAAAGATTGCAGGCTCTAATATTATTACCACACAATCCAAGGACACACCAACAGCTCAGATTTGTAGAACTATTTAAACAAATGTCTTCTGAATATTCAATTCAGGTTCACAGTGGGGGGGTTTCGTGGAATTTTTTAAATAAAGTCTGCAACACAGAAAGAGCTGTGATCAAGCTATTTATTACTGCGCCAACACACATCAAACATCACAGTTCAGTCATGTCAGCGCTGCCACAGAGGTCGTGCTCCTCCTCCTTTACGCCTTCCAAGGAAGAGGGAGGAAGTTACAAACTGATCCTACCACACTTCACGTGTCTCGCTATGAAACCTAACGCATCAATGGTTGTGCTGTTTTGTGCCCTTGGCCTTATCAGCACCTGTAAAGGGAGTTGTTTTCTCAAACTGCTGAAGTAAGTTCATCTAGTTTTAGCAACTTTCACTGAACAGTAACAGTGTCACAACTAAGCATATGCATAAGCACTTAAACACTTTAAATGAGAATAACAGAACATTTCTATTACAGAGGCTGGAACCTGTCCCAGTAGTAGGTAGAGCACACCTGGACAGGTCACCAGTCTGTCAGAGGACTAACACAGAGACAGACATCAGAGTAACAAATCTATTTAAAATTAATGTAAGTTTGCTGCAGCTGTATGTATGAACATGTGTTTCTGTGCTCACAGAGCACCTCTCAGGAACCTGCAGTTCACTTTTAGTCTACTTTAAACAGACCTCACAAAAGGCTGATGTGGCTGGATCAGTAGTCTGATTTGAGTACGATACCTTTGGCCAGGGATTCATCTGGTGCATCGCTTCACTGCAGTCTTACGTATTTTCCCCACACCTGAATAAAAAAATACTGATATATACAAATAACAGCTTCAGCTGATGCAGCCTGACTCAATCCTAGATGTTCAGCACACAGAGACACAGAGGTGCCGTTTAAAGTTTAGTGTTAACCTGAGTCACTGATCATTTGCAGTATTACAGAGTCTGGCAGTCTTTGCATGATGTCCACGTCACTGTAAGTTTCTAGCTGACTTCACTGCAATTTCAATTTCAATTTCTGCTGTTCACAAACGCTGTCCATCTAATCTGACTGAGCTGGAGCTGTTTTGCAAAGAAGAATGGGCAAAGATTTCAGTCTGTAGATGTGCAAAGCTGGCAGAGACAGACCCTAAAAGACTGGCAGCTGGAACTGCAGCAAAAGGTGGTTCTACAAAGTGTTGACTCAGGGGGCTGAATAATTACGCACACCCCACTTTGCAGTTATTTATTTGTAAAAAATGTTTGGAATCATGTATGATTTTCGTTCCACTTCTCACGTGTGCACCACTTTGTGTTGGTCTTTCACCTGGAAGTCCAATAACATTGATTCATGTTTGTGGCTGTAATGTGACAAAATGTGGGAAAGTTCAAGGGGGCCGAATACTTTTGAAAGCCACTGTATATGTAGACACAGGACTACAAGTAGAAGATCAGACATGAAAGTGGAGATAACACAGAAGACCTGCAGCAAAGGTCAGAGGTCAGACTGGGCCCCTGGATTCAACAATGAGCCAATGATCATCAAGCAGTGACTAAAGCAGAGCCCTGACGTTCTGACATTCATCACACAGTCAGAACAAATGTCTGCTGATGACTTCATCTCATGAAACGACTGATAGATGTCAGTTCATTGATCAGCTGAGCTGCTGATCTTCATCGTCACAGAAACATTCAGCTTGTTTCAATCAGTAAATAACTCCCACTACTCCCAGTTTGAACTGTTCCCACTCAAAATGCTGTGAGAACAATGATCAGCCGGTCGTCACGGCAAAGCTACGAGAGCGTCTCTCAGCATGGGCCCGAAAAAAGTTCTGTCAGCCGAGGAAGGAGACGATATTAAGAAGTCGCTGGAGTTTATGACAGAGGAGATTTCTACTGTCAAACTGCAGCAGAAAGCCATCCTGGACCTGGTCGAGGAAGTTAAGGCTCTCCACATCCAGAACGCCGAGAAGGATCGGCGGCTGGCGTACCTGGAGAACAGAGTGGCGGATTTGGAGCAGTACACCCGGATGAACGATGTTATCATCACGGGGCTTCGCATCAAACCCCGGTCATACGCCCGGGCGGTCACCACTGACAATGTAGGAGGGCCAGGAGAGGAAGATGTCAACTCCACGGAGCATCAAGTGGTTACCTTTCTACGGTCCAAAGGTGTGGAAGTGGATTATTGAGGCTTGCCACCCTCTACCCCGAAAAAATGACAGTAACAAACCAGCCATCATTGTGAGATTTGCAAACAGAAAACAGAAAACAGCACTGTTAAAACAAGGAAGGAAACTGAAAGGATCCGATGTCTTCATGAACGAACATCTGATAAAAAGAAATGCGGACATTGCCAGGAAAGCACGTTACTTGAAGAAACAGGGAAAAATTCAAAATACATGGACCACCAACTGCAAAGTATTCATTAAACTCAATGGAACACCGGAACAAGCCAAAGTGTTGGTCATCAGAAATATGGAAGAGCTGGACAAATACTGAGGTCAACTTACTCTGGAGGTATGAATACACATGTGACGTGACACACAACACAACACATGGCACAGTCCAAAAGAACTTCATCTGCATCCGGCAACAATATCAACATGACTCATTGGAATTCTCTTTATGATAATCTGGAACTGAGAACATTTCGATACACAGACCATAATGTTCTAGACTTAGAAAAGGATATAGACCCGGAAAATAATTTCTTCTACAACATCAGCAGTAACTGCTGCTACTTCACTGATGAACAGTTTAAGCACACCATCAACACGGAAAATAAATTATCAGTAATCCATTTTAATAGCAGAAGTCTGTATGCCAACTTCAACAATATAAAGGAATATCTAAATGAGTTGACAAATCCATTTGGAATTATTGCCATTTCTGAAACATGGATCAATGCGGAGAAAGGAACGGACTTTGGACTGGAGGGATATGAAGTGAATTTTGTAAATAGAAGGAACAAGAGTGGAGGGGGAGTAGCTGTGTATGTGGATAAAAACCTAAACTACAAGGTGGTAGAAAGTATGACAACTGTAATTGATAATTTACTAGAATGTATAACAATTGAAATTTATAAGGAAAAAGAAAAAAATGTAATAATTAGCTGTATATATAGAACACCTGGCTCTAGTATTCAAGTATTTAATGACTTCATAGAGGAAATATTCTCTAAAACAAATCAAAAAGTTATGTTTATCTGTGGTGATTTTAATATTGACCTGTTGAATCCGAAAAAGCATAAAATGACCGACGAATTCCTAAACACTATGTACAGTTTGAGTTTACATCCTAAAATAACCAGGCCTAGCAGAATTACACCACATTATGCCACCTTACTTGACAATATTTTCACTAACAATATGGAAAACAACATTGTGAGCGGAATATTAATTAATGACATCAGTGATCACCTACCAGTTTTTGCAGTTTATGACACTAATTATAAGAAAAATCAGCATGAAGAACAACTGAGATACAGGCGTGTAAGGACAGAAGAAACGATGACTGCATTTAAGAACGATCTATTAAATCAGGACTGGGACAAGGTGTACAAAGAAGCTGATATTGATATTGCATATGGCATATTTTTAAGAATATTCATGGAGTTGTACGATAAAAACTGTCCAACAATAAAATACAACAGAAAGCACAAATATTCAGATAGACCATGGCTCACTAAGGGTTTACAAAATGCATGTAAAAAGAAAAATACACTCTATAGGGAATACCTAAAACAAAGAACAAAAGATGCTGAAAATAAATATAAAAAATACAAAAATAAGTTGACCAATATTATACGTGTATGTAGAAAGGAGTATTATAGTAAAATATTGAACAACAATAAACATAATATGAAAGGAATATAATTCTGGACAACAAAGTTATCCACAATACTTTATCGATAATGGCAATATTATGGAAAACACTGCTGATAAGGTCAACAGCTTTAATCATTATTTTGTAAATATTGGACCAAAACTGGCAGAACAAATTCCTGAGTCACTGCCATCAGTAGAATGTAGTGAAAACCTGATTGATAGGAACCCTAACTCAATGTTCCTCACATCAGTGGAGGAAAAAGAAATAATTGACATTGTACACATGTGTAAATATAAAACATCCACTGATTGTAATGATATTGACATGAAAATCGTCAAGAAGGTCATTGAAGGAATTGTAGGACCTCTAACATATATTTGCAACTTATCATTTCAGACGGGAAAAGTGCCAAACAAAATGAAAATAGCTAAAGTTGTGCCGCTGTATAAAACCGGGGATAGACGCCACTTCACAAATTACAGGCCTGTTTCTTTACTACCACAATTCTCCAAAATCCTAGAAAACCTGTTTAATAAACGATTAGACAAATTCTTAGATAAATATAAATTACTCTCTGACAGTCAATATGGATTCAGATCAAAAAGATCAACATCTCTGGCATTAATCGAATCAATTGAGGAGATTACGAATGCTATAGATCAGAAACAGTATGCAGCTGGAGTATTTCTGGATCTCAAGAAAGCATTCGACACAATCAATCATGACATATTAATTAATAAACTGGAACGCTATGGGATTAGGGGGTTGTACTGCAATGGGTGAAAAATTATTTAAGTGACCGGAAACAATTTGTGAAGCTGGGTGTCCATTCCTCATCATGCTTGGACATTGCTTGTGGTGTTCCACAAGGCTCTGTACTGGGTCCAAAATTATTTATTATTTATATAAATGATATTTGTAAGGCATCTGATATATTAAAATTAGTATTATTTGCAGATGACACAAATATTTTTTGTTCTGGGGGGAATCTAAAGGAGCTGCTGGATACAATTACTTCAGAAATGTGCAAAATTAAAAAATGGTTTAACAGGAACAAACTATCGCTAAATCTAAGTAAAACTAAAATTATCTTATTTGGGAATTCCCTTAGAAATGCACAAGTGCAGATTCATGTAGATGGTGTGGAAATTGAAAGAGTACTTGAACATAAGTTTCTTGGTGTGATTATAGATGATAAATTAAACTGGAAGTCTCATATAAATCATATACATAACAAAATTTCAAGAAGTGTCTCAATCTTGAGTAAAGTAAAACACATTCTGGACCACAAATCACTCCACATTCTCTATTGTTCCCTGATTGCACCGTATTTGAATTACTGTGCAGAGGTTTGGGGCAATACTTACAAATGTTCGCTATCATCAATCTTTATATTACAAAAAAGGGCCATAAGGATAATCCATAAAACTGGTTACAGAGATCATACAAATCCACTATTCTTAAAATCAAAAATTCTAAAATTCACAGATCTGGTTCATTTTCTCACAGCACAAATTATATATAAAGCAATAAATAACCTGCTTCCTGACAATATTCTAAAAATGTTTTCTAAAAGGGAACGGGGATACAATTTGAGGGGGGAATTAAATTTAAAACATCCTCGTATCCGTACAACATTAAAAAGTTTTTGCATCTCTGTGTGTGGAGTGAAGCTGTGGAACAGACTAAGTAAAGATATGAAGCAATGTCCAAGCATGGCGCAGTTTAAAAAGCGGTTTAAGGATATGGTTTTTACAGGGTACAGGGAAAAGGTAGAGATTTGATAGGGTGTTCTTGTCTAATATTTTCATGTGTGTGCGCATGCACGGGTTTGTTGGTATGGGTATATATGTATGTGTATATGTATGTATGTATATATATATATGTGTATGTGTATATGTATATATATATATATATATATATATATATTAAATATATATAAAATTGTAGGTTGTGTATCCTTCAGGTGTTAATGGGGTTATTGAAAATGTGTATATGTGCGTATGTGTGTATATACGTAGGTATGGATAGATAGAAACATATATGTGTATATATTAAAAAAAAAAAAAAAAAAAAATTACACATAACATATAATGTAATTACAAGGAGGTATTTCTGTAGTCTATTGATACTAGATAGTGGAAAAGGGGTGGGATTAAATAAGCTTATGCTTCTTCCTGCTCCTTTTTGAACATGGACGTTATTTGGAGTTGTGGTTGCTCGTTTTCCTTTTGTTTGCTTTGTTCATTTGTCTCTTTTAATTCTATTTTTTTTTATACTTTTTCAACATGTTCAAAATAAAGATTCAATCAATCAATCAATTGTAGAACTTCACAAACATCACGTGTTGTTTTCCACATGTAAGATCAGCAAACACACAGAAACTTCCTGTTGCCACACACGGCCTCTAAAATCTCTTCCACGCTTTCTGTCTGAAGTCCACTCTCTGTGTCGGATCCACAGGAAACAACAAGATCTTATTAACATGGTTTTCAATGTGTCTCCTTCCAAAAAGTCCAACCAATGAACAAATGTGTGTATTTGTGGAGGCCGAACAAAAGCATGACACATTTCTCTGTTTCTATAAACTGGAGTCAAACACAAACATGAAGAGTTTCACTGACAGACTCCAAAATGCCCCCACAGTGGATCAAAGGGAAATCCTACAGTGTGGCCAGAGACTCTTAATGGCTCCAACATCAACACATCCACAATGTTGGATCCACTTCTGCCTCACAGAGTTACTAAGACACACCCTCTGCCAGCATCACAACAGCTCCACCTGCTTCACCTGCCTCCTCAGCATCTGTACACCTGAAGAGAAAAGAAAGGCTCCAACAGCTCAAATCTACAAAGGATTCATGAAGTTTCATCCAACAATAACATGTTTGCCTTCCACAGTGTGCTGTTAGACACCACTGTACCTCTGCCATTTCAAAAAGAGCAGCTTGGGAACATTTTGGCTCCAAACACTTTGTGTTTAAGTTCTTTGTTTTCTTTGTGAAGCCGACAACATCTGGAGCTTTGTGACTCATAGAAACATCATTTTGTTCTTTAGATGACAGCAGATTGGGACTGAATAATCAATCACTATCAAACCAATAAAGACAAACATGCTGATTTTACAGGAACTTTGTTGGAGAAGCTGCAAAGACATGAAACTGGTGGAGATCCCAAACCAGTTGATAGTGCTGGTTATTCCAAATAAAGCTGTTTCCCTTTGAGATGAAATGACTTTCTGTCCTGATATATAATAAAGATGTTGTTGTTTTTGAGCCCCTGTATTAAAAGTAGTTTAAAGTCAGCTTGAGTTTGATGTCTTTATGTCAAAGCTGCTCATGATGTTGAGCTGCTGATGGAATAAAAACAATATAAAAGCATGTAGTCCAGACTTAAATGTAGCCTGTTGTTAGCTGAGGTCCACACACAGTGTTTGACAGTGTAAAGTGTGTGAAAGGGCTGCTGGTGGAGCTCACTAGGATGAGCAGGTGACCACGAGGTGGAGAGCAGCTGGCCTGGCTTTGACCCGGGCCACGCCCCCTTTCTCTCTGCTTTGCTGTCACTTATCTTCACTGCTCTGTCCAATAAAGCTGAAAAAGGCCCCGAATCAAAGAAATCTGCTGCAGCCTCTGAAATGTCTTCTGTTTCCTTCCCGACGGCTTTTTCACCGTCAGCCCATCAGACAGTCCAGCAGCATTTATGATGATGTCATGATGTTGAAGAGGCTGCTACGGTGGCCTCCCATGACCCCCAGCCTCATCACAGCTGAGATGCAGACATTTGAAAACATTCAGCAGACAACTGAATAACAGTCCAACACAACAGTCTGTGTGCAGACACACACTGACCTTTCATATAGTCAAACACAGCTGGTTGAGTCATTTCTCTGTGAGTCTAAAGTGAATCTAGTATTTGAAAGTCCACTTCCTGTATTTGTTGTTGAAGACTTCTTCAGCTTCTTCTCAAGGACATCAGCTGCTTGTTTGGCAGCAGAGGCAGTTAAGAAGCTTCCTGAAAAACACTGAACAGTGAGTTCACTGTGGCATATGACAGATTCAGCTTTCTGTGTGCAAATGTGTCTGTGTCGACCTTTCAAATGCTGTTGAATCCAAAACATCAGCGGCTCCTCGGCTGCTCGCTTCATGCACTTCTGTCTGTGTGACAGTCCAATGACATCACAGCTGTTTCCAGCCCCAGTGTCTCAGGACTGGACACCTTTAAACATGTCGAGGATCAAACAGCGTCCAGCTAAACACACATGAAACTATCAGAGCTGACAATCATTCCAATAACATCTAATGGTTCATGTATGTAGACACAGGACTACAAGGAAATGGCTCTCAGCATCTGGCTGTGGGAACACATGAGTCCCTGTTTGTGTTCAGATTGTGTGCATGTTTTAGACGTGTGTCACATGTAGAAACACAACAATCCCACAATGACACACAGATGTGTTTGACACAGCTGTGCAGCTGTAAGTTGTTTCTAATGATTCATTGAAGCTCTTCTAACATTCTGGAGACGATCAGTACATGAATCTGTTCAACACGACAACAATTTGACTTCAGTGTGAACGTTTGCATTAAATAACCTTCTTCATCCAGCTGACAGCATCTTCATCCTATGATGTGAACAGTTCCTCCTGTTGATGACAAACCTCTGACAGGATCTGCTTGAGGAGCTTTTTCATGTGCAGCTCTCTGAGCTCAGGGCTGAGCTGCTGTTTCATCTTTAAGAGCTGCTGCCTCCTCGCCGGACTTGTTCTCCTCTTCTTCTCCTAATGACACCATTTCTGCTTCATATTAAATTCAATAAAGATGCTGACATGTATCTGTAGCAACAACATCATTGAATCTAGAACAACTGGAGCCAAACCAGTGGCTCTGCTGGGATCACTGGTGAGCCAACACTTCCTTGTTGATGCAGATTTCAGGGCTTCCTTTTGCTCCTCCGTTATAACTGTTCTCTCTTCTCAACACATGATGACACAAAGGAATCAGCAGTGACAAAGATGATGCTGAAGAGAAGCACACACTTCACACATATAACAGACCAGTGCAGTTACACACACCTCTGCTCGACATCAGGCCTCAAACAAAGACACAAAACACTAACTTGACTCTAAACAGAAGAAACGAGCAGCTGTTTCTGTTCTGTGCTTATTTATATTTGACACACATGCTTCTCTTTGTGCAAACACACATCGCACTATAAGGGTAACCTCGCACACAATGATTGGACAGCACAGTGATGATGCTGGGAGATCCTATACGCAGCAACACAGAAACACTGAGAACTTTAAACAATGATGGAAAGTGTTATAAATGACTTGTTGGCCTCTGATCTGTCACAAACAGCTGAAACGTGTCTCTCATGAGTCACATGAAGGTTTTTGACAGAAAGGACAAAAAGTAGCTGCAGTCAGTTTGTGTCATTTTTATATTTATTCATCTGGGAGAAAAATCTGAGGGACATTAAAATGTGTTTTCAACAGAGACAAGAACATGAATATAACAGAACAGGTAAATGAACATGTTTCAAGTAAACAGCTGGACTGATCAGGTCCAAACACAGAGTGATAAACTTGTCAAACAGCTGTCATATCTTTATATAGAAGCTCTTTATAAATGCTGCTCACTGCAGTCTGTTTACTAATAATGTCAAAGTGTTAGAAACACAGAAACATCAGAATGGTCTTTGTTCACAGAAACCTGTCTGGGATCCTTTGTTGTTCTTTTGATGCAGAGTTACATTATAAATATAAAGAGTTATTTCAGAGTCTCATCAGTTTTCCTGCATGTCTTTATTTAACACATCAGCAGGGCTGAAGCTCTCATGTTAAACACACACTGATCTATGGACACGTTCATGTGTTTCTAACAGAACCAGGCTGTTATCAGCCTGCACTAACATTATGTCACACACACTGAATGTAACAGTGACAGTTTACATCATCACACAATCAGCTGTGATTGTTTCACTGTCATCAAACGAGTCAACAGGAAGTAGAATCAATAGAAACCAATCATTTACTGACAGCATGTCTGATGGAAATAAGTGCAGATTATGTATGAAGTCTAACTGCACACAGTAACTGTGTTACAATAAGGACTTAACAGCGCCCTCTGCTGGAGTGTTTCAGTACTGCGTTAACTAGAATACACCACCTCCTCCTCACACCACCTGCTACAGCTCTACTCTTCTATGACTACAGTCATCCACAGCACTGATGTGAGGTCACATGGTTCATATGTAAGGAGCACAGCTGACCTCAGGTCAGTTTAATGACTGTGAGCAGCAGCTGTGTTATTGTCACTGTGACAGGGAGACACTCTCAGACACAGCGCTCATGTCAGCTTGTTCTCATGCAGGAGGATCAGGAGCTCCATGTTTGTCTTTCTGTTTGAATCATGATGTGTTTGTGCCATCAGAGTCTGTCATGAGTACTCAGGGTTTCACAGCAGCTCTTCTGGATGCTGACGAGGACTCCAACCTCATGTTTCACCTCTCTGAGCTTCTGATGTCTGTGAACACTCGTGTTTCTTCTCTGGGCTCATCTGGACAAAAACACCTTTCTGTGTTTGGCTGCAGCCTCATTCTGACTGACAGGAAGTGTGTTATCCATGAGCTGCACTTCTGTGAGGAAGTTTCCTGCTGTGTTTCCTGTCTGTGGACAAACACGAGTGTTCCAGCTGAGGACTTGCTTCCTTCCACCTGTCCATACAGGACATCACGCTGTCTGCAGCTCTGTAAATGCAGCTCCAGGTCCTTCCACGTGCTGCTCTGTATTTGTGCAGTTTGTAGTGTGTCCTGGGAAACGTAGCACACATGGTGTTCTTCTGCTGTTTCCTCCTTTCACTGAGTGTGAAACACTGACGCTGTGCTGTTGTTCACAGAGGGGAGCTGATTCTAGCTGCAGCTGGACTCTGTCATCTAACTGAATGTGTTGGTGCTGATCACGGGGCTCTGAGGGGGGAGCAGCAGGAGGACTCTGGATGCTGACGTCAGTGTATCTGTGGAAGCTCCCACAGCGTGTCTGTCATTCAATATTGTGCTGTATATTGTATCTATGCAAAGATGAACAGACTGTGTGTTCACTGGTCTCTGTGCTGCAGCTCTGATGTCATCATCACTCCCTCCTCCACCCTCAGCAGTCCCAGCATGCTGCTGTGGTGCACCCCACCCTCACTCTACACCTGAGCCACAGACCACACCCTCCACCTCAATATACACCACAGTTTTCTCTGCTGTGGAAATGAGATCAGGAGGAAATCATCATTATTATTATTTAATAAACGCTCACATTAATGTGGGCTTATTTGTTTCATATTAGAAACATTAGTTGAGTGTTTTTAGTATAAAATGGTCAAAGTCCCTCTTTTTGCTCCTCCCCTCACCTGTGGATGGGCGGTGCTGTTACCGTGGTGACAGCTTGGATGTGTTTCAGTCCTGCCTGGTTATCACTGCAGGAATCTTTCACATTTATTACAGGTAATAACTCTGATTTTTCTGTGTATTATGAACCAAATGTATCCTGATACACACAGAGATGGATGAGCAGAGGTTGTTTTTGCAGTTTATGTAGTTACTATGGACTTAATGCACACATATTATTAAAATTAGGGCTATAACAGTTGTATTGATGTATAGCAACTTGAAATGCTCCCACAAATGGCTCCACAGCATGTAAAAATATAACAAAAGCTCTGGCGGACTTGGTTCTGTGGTCAGTCTTAAAGGGTGAAGTTAAACTCTGTAATCTTCACTGTGTCACAGAGTTCAGTGAGTCCCGTTATTCACAGTATCAATCAGATCATCAGAGAACAGCTGATCAGCAATCAGTGGTGCCAACAGCGCCTCCTGTGGTGAGAGGATGCAATAATGCAATGTAGCATTTTTCCACTCAACACTTGCAGTCATGGAAACTGTCTGTTGGATCTGTGTGACGTTGCTTTCTTGGTTAGAGTTCCTCACAAATGTCCAGATGATTCTTCTAATGAGGCGTCGACCATGTTTGCAGCTCTTTGGAAGAAAACGTCGCCCTTTGCCATCCTTACTTTTCTTTGACTTCTTCAAATGCAGCTGAACTCCAGCTGGTATTTTCTTGGACTTTGCAGCTGTTTCTGGTCATCAGTTCATTCCTGCAAACCTCTGAAGCTGAACAACAATGATGCTGCATTGCTGGCTGATCCCAAAAGGTTGATTCTGTTCATCTGGACCTTTTCAGAAACGTTTGCTCACTGATCAGGTGACTTCTTCAGTCTCAGCTGACTGCAGCTTTACAAGCTTACAAACAGCACATTTGCACAATGACTGAAAGCAGCAGCACCTGATATATATGATACTAATATAATACATATACATATATAATCCATACTAATGATGAAGGAACTGAGCTCACAGTCCATTGTTCATTCAGTGAACTACTCAGTTTATTTTGGGCCTCAGAAATGCTCACTCTGTTTGTACATCACTGTCAGCAATAGACTCATTCTGCTGTGTGGACAGGAACACATGTGACATCACTTCCTGTTTGTTTGTGACTG
>NC_141346.1:70646956-70761956 GCF_057382095.1 Aulonocara sp. 'chitande type north' Nkhata Bay
GGAGTCAGAATATGGGGATGTGCTCGACTTCACTGAGGTACGTTGGCTCAGCAGGGGAAATGTATTAAAGAGACTTTTTGAGTTGAGAGCAGAAGTGAAGCCTTCATGGAGAAGGATGGAGTTAGTGTTCCTGTGCTAACTGATCCCAAATGGCTCATGGACTCAGCTTTTCTTGTTGATATGACACATGAGCTTAATGTACTGAACAAGACGTTACAAGGCCAGGGGCAACTTGTCAGTGCTGCCTATGACAACGTGAGAGCATTCTCCACAAAACTGGCGCTCTGGAAAGCTCAGCTCTCTCAGACAAACCTTTGCCATTTCCCAGCATGCAAGGCACTCGTGGATGCAGGCACACCATTCAGTGCTGACGAGTATGTTGATGTCATTTTGAGGCTACAGGAGGAATTTGATCACAGATTTGCTGACTTCAAGACACACAGAGCCACCTTTCACATTTTTGCGGACCCCTTCTCCTTTGATGTGCAAGATGCCCCTTCTGTGCTTCAAATGGAGCTCATTGAGCTGCAGTGCAACTCTGAACTCAAAGCAAAGTTCAGGGAGGTGAGTGGAAAAGCAGACAAGCTTGGACAATTTTTGAGAGACTTGAGCCCTAGTTTCCCTCGGCTTTCCCGAATGTTCAAGCGGACCATGTGCCTTTTTGGTAGCACATACTTGTGCCAAAAGCTCTTCTCCACTTTGAACTTCAATAAGTCCAAGTACAGGTCCAGACTTACGGATGATCATCTTCAAGACATACTGAGGGTCGCAACTGCTTCCTCCCTCAGGCCAAATCTGGCTCGGCTATGCGAGAGGAAACGCTGCCAGGTCTCTAGCAGCAAGGAGTAGGCAAGAGAAGCCATGTTCAGAAGAACAGTTCATTTTCTCCAGTGTTCCATTCATGTTCAGAAGAAGGTTATAGAACTGTTAATACAGACATTTCAATCTAAACAATGCAGATATAGAAGACTGAAAAAAACACACAAGTTCACTGACTAAAAATATCTTATTATTATTTTATTTATGTATTACAGATTGATTTATTTTCTTATTAATTCTTAATTTGTTTATTTATTTTTCATATTTTGTGTTAAAAAATAAAAATAAAGAGATTTGAGAAGATTGGAATTTTTTAACCATGTCTTTCTTGTGGAAAACCTAATGTGGCCCAGCCTCACCCAGACTCTGCCTGCAGCGGCCCCCAGCTAAATTGAGTTTGAGACCCCTGTCCTACACCATAAATCAGTAAGAGAGGGTACGACCTCTCTCATGGCCCCAAGTGGTGTGTGCATGCCAGAGCACTCTGGAAGGCACACAGAGTCTTTACAGACTACTAAGGATCAAACCTCTATCATCATCCAATCGATTATAAAACTAAGCATGTATGAGTAAATATTTTTAAGCATATCCCATATGGAAAAGACTAAAAACTTATATGATGAAAGTCATACTCACGAAAGTGGCCACTTTCTCATTACTTTCATATATTGTTTTAGTAAGTATCGAAAACATACAAGTTTCATTATATAATTTTTCAAGGGATCTTATATCTGTTTTCACTCTTGTATGCTTTTCATACAAGTTTCACACAAGACAGATACAAACTTTATAAGATTTATATATCTTTTCCATATGGGAAATGACAATCAACAATATAAAGCTTACAGCTGGTTTTAATAACAACATTTATTTGTTTCTCAAATGAGAAAGAGCTATCGAGAAACACTCCTAAATCTTGAGTTCTTAACTTTTCCAGTGGGCCAAATTCAACATTATCTGCTAATGCTAAATAGGCTGCCGTTATTAACTAATGCTAATTGGATGTGAATTAGCATTATGCACTAATGCTAACACTTACTTTTTAACAATGTGAGTAGCTAATGCTAACACTATTTCCCTTAACTTTATAACAATGTGAACGGCTAATGCTAACACTCTTTTCCCTAGCAATACAACATCTGAGCTGCTAATGCTGAGTAGGTCGCCATTAGCACCTACGTCTAATTAAAGGCAAATACGCATTAGAACCTAATGCTCATATCGTTTTCCTTTGCTTTATAACAATGTGAGCAGCTACTGCTAAATAGCATTAGCTAATAACAGCAGTCTAATTTAATGTAAGTTAGCCTCATTTGCATTATAACGATGTGAGGAGTTAATGCTAAGTATGCTGCCATTAGCAGCTAATTCTAATTAGGGGTGAATAATTATTACCAGCTAATGCTAATATCGTTTTCTCTTCCCTTTTAACAATGTGAGCAGCTAGTGCTGGGTAGGCTGGTGCTAGCAGCTAATACTAAAGCTAAAGCTAATTTGATGTGAATTAGCATTACATTAGTGAGGAGTTAATGCTAAGTAGACTTCCATTACAGGTAATGCTAATTTTAGGTATTTAGGAATTGGCAGCTAATGCTAATACCATATTTTCTTGCATTATAACAATATGACCAGCTAATGCTAAGTAGGTTGCCGTTATTAGCTAATACTAATTTGAGGTGAATTAGCATTATCCGCTTATGCTAACAATGTTTTTTCTTACTTTTTAACAATATGAGTAGCTAATCTGAACATTTTTTTAAATTTAATTTTAACTTTTCCCCTGCGATGTGAAGAGGTAATGCTAAATAGCACGCCATTAGTGGCTAATTCTAATTTTAGATGAAAAAGCATTAAAAGCTAATGCTAATACCATATTTTCTTGATTTATATCAATATCAGTAGCTAATGCTAGGTATGTAGCCATCATTAGCTAATGCTAATTTAGGTGAATTAGCATCATCCGCTTATGCTAACAATGTGTTTTTTTACTTTTTAACAATACGCCATTAGTGGCCAATTCTAATGTTAGATGAGAAAGCATTAACAGCTAATGCTCATACTGTTTGCTTTGTAAGAATGACAGCAGCTAATGATACGAAGTCTACCGTTGTTAACTAATGTTAATTTGATGTGAATTAGCATTATCCGATAATGGTAACTCTTTTCCCCTGCATTACAACGACGTCAGGAGTTAATGCTAAGTAGGCTGCCATTAGGGGCTAACTCTAATTAGGGGTGAACAATTATTAGCAGCTAATGCTAATACCGTTTTCTCTTTCCTTATAACAACTTGAGCAGCTAATGCTAATTTGATGTGAATTAGCATTATATTAGTGAGCAGTTATTGCTAAGTAGGCTACCATTAGCAGCTAAAGCTAATTTGAGGTGAATAAGCATTAGTAGCTAACGCTAATACCCTTTTCTCTTGTGTTATAATGATGTGAAACGTTAATATTGTTCTCAAACAACAGAATGAGAATGAAATATTGATTCTAACAGGGCCCATAAACAGTATTAGCTTAGCAGCATTAGCTTATCAGAGTTTTCATCATGGTCACATAAATCCTTAGCAGAGCAAAGTGGCCTACTTAGCAATAGCTGCTCAAGTTGTAGAAAGCAAGGGAAAACAGTAATAGCATTAGCTGCTAAATGTGCACTTGAGAACAAATTTATTGTTAATTCAGCTGTGAATGTAGAGTTTGTCATTATTTAAGCTTCCATTTCCAAATGTTAGCTGCTCCTGTCTGCCTCTTTGTCACAAACACAGACTGAAATGATTCACAGCCTTGTTTCATCCTTCTGTCACTGTGGACATACAGCATGGGAAACATACACATGGCTGACACTTTATTAGGTACACTGGTATCTATCTCAGGTATACCTGTGACCTAAATGTTCCTGCAACCAGACTCCTTGGAGACCCCTACATAAATATCCATGAACTATCCAGCTAGACTAGTGTGTCTGTCCCTGAAAATATTCCTGCATGTGTGATTGTTCATGTCTCATCTGCAGGAAACAAACAGGAAGTGAGTGAAGGACACAGGAAATGTTTCCAGCTCTTCCTCCTCTATCAGACATTCTCTCCATACCTGAGAGTGTCCAGTCTCCAGCCTGGATCCTTCAGTCCAGCCGACAGCAGCTTAATTCCTGAGGGACCTGGATGATTGTAGCTCAGGTCCAGCTGTCTCAGATGGGAGGGGTTGGAGGTCAGACCTGAGGCCAGAGAAGTACAGCTTTCCTCTGTGATCAGACAGCCTGACAGACTGCAGACACACAAAACAACAATCAATCTGTCAACAATCGTTTTCTCTTCGTCACAATAACATCTATCCATCCATACATCCATTCAATGTAACTTTATTTATAAGTGACAATACCCAACAGACAACAACAGTCATCTGAAGCTGTTTAACAGTGTAAGGTAACCGCCTCCACTGTGAGCAGCACTTGGTGATGGTGGGAAGAAGAACTCCCTTTGACACAAAGATCCTCCCAGTGAAAACAGGCTCCAGGAGGAGCATCTACCATGACTGGTTGCAGGGTGAGGGGAAAGAGAAGAACATGAACATCAAGAATGCAGCGAGTGGTAAAATAATAATAATAATAATGGATTGGATTTATATAGCGCTTTTCAAGGCACCCAAAGCGCTTTACAATGCCACTATTCAGTCACTCTCACATTCATACACTGGTGGAGGCAGCTACGGTTGTAGCCACAGCTGCCCTGGGGCAGACTGACAGAAGCGAGGCTGCCATATCGCGCCATCGGCCCCTCTGGCCAACACCAGTAGGCAAGTAGGGTAAAGCCCAAGGACACAACGACCAGGACAGAGAGCCCAGGGATCGAACCGGTGACCTTCTGGTTACAGATGCGATTCCCAACCCCCTGAGCCACGGTCGCCCTAAATAAAGATTTGACCTCAGTGTGCTCAGTGTTCCTGTCTATTCCTAACATATTCCTAACACGATAGCTGCACTTTAGAGCTCTAAAACTGGAACTGACACATAAAAATACTGAGAACACAGACTAGCAGCCACTGCATGGCCTCGAGTACGTATGTGGTGCGTTCAAAGAGCATCAGCATAGACATGGTGGGTTCAACAATATAGGACATAACAATTTCTATGGCGAAAATACTATCAATGAATGAGCCATAACATTTTAGCCATGTAAACATGTTATCAGTGGGCTTTCCAACAACTTGCATTGATCATTAAAGGATAAAATACGTGAGTCGAGGTCACTACGAGCCATGCGAGGGTCAAACATGGCAGAGAACCTTCCAGCAGCATCTTGGTTTATAATCCGCCTTTGGATCATCAGTTTAGGAGATGAAGGATCCAAGTAAAATAACAAGTTAAAAAATATGCAGCTATGGTCACTCACATGGACATCCTCCACACATACATCATGTATATTTAAACCCAGGGAGAAAACAAGATCCAGTGTGTGACCCTTTGTATGTGTGGGGCCAGAAACATGCTGCCTAAAGTTAAAAGACTCAGTGACAGTGATGAGCTCAGCAGCAGTGTTACAGGATGCTTCATCAATATGACGGCTCAAATCTCCCAACCTTCTCCAATGAAATGATGGATGTCAGAAGGTCATTAAATTCAGTTAGAAAGACCCCATCATGTAGTATAAAATACAATAACTGGTTTTTAGAGAACTGACCATCATCTGTGACTCAAATGCAGAAAAGGAGTCCGAGGTCATCAGACTGCATGTGAATCTGTCCTGGTAAACAACAGCGAGTCCTCCACCACGTCCTAAAAGACGCGGAGTTCAGATGACGGAGCAGCCAGCCGGGCAGATTTCATTCAAGTGGACATAATCAATGTTCCCTCTAAGCTGCACACGGGCGCAATCCGCTGACACGCTCTCTGCACACAGAGTATCTGCATTGCGCACAAAAAGATATCTAACAGGCTGTGAGGCTCCTGAACTCTCTGCCCCCCTCTCACGGACAATAACCATATCCAACTTCTTAATAGCAATGAACTGGTCTGCATTGGTGCATCATATCTTTATTCTCTTCCCCCTCCTGCCCCCCCCCCCTCCTTCTTAAATAGATAACTATCATATCTGATATCATATCTCACAGTACAATAATATTGAATCGGTTGCATTGTTGTACTTTGTCATGTTTCTCAGGTCTTTGTCTGATTTTCTACGAACATTACTTGTCATGTTCTCATGTTGTTGCTAAGGATTGTCTTATTGCATTGGAGTCACACTGGGTTAAATATGTACACTTGGGTTTTAAGGGGTATTTATTATTTTCTTCTTTTCTTTTTGGGTTGTATGGAAGCCCCAAACGCAATTTCATTGTTCTTGACAATGACAATAAATAAATAAATACTAAATACTAACCTGAATTGAAATTAAAATAAATACGTTAACAATTCTGCTTTGCAGTGTTAGTCAGTGACTGGCTGCTCCAGTATTTAGAACGATGCCGCCTTATCCCATAGTCCAGCCAATGATTCACATTCGTATATACGCAGCTAATCAACGTCGCTGACGGGCTATGACAGCGTCCTCATGTGCCGACACCGGTGTTTTGGTTGATGTAGAGTGAAGCCACGTTAATGACAACGTGATCCAGTGATCCAAGGGACCGCTCAGGGAGTTTGTGTGTTCGCTCAGACACATGAAACATTAGAGGGAACATTGGACATAATTCTTATTTTGCTGCCACGTCTCAGTCAGACACATGAAATCTAGAGACTCTTTAATAAAGAGATCGCTTAGAATAAATGATTTGTTTGTTATGGAGCGAACGTTAAGCGGGGCCAACCGAGTTGATGACGGTCGATCTGCAAAATCAACAGCTGACTGCAGCGGCACTTGAAATAAAGACAATGCAGACCTGTGGACCTGCTGGGCAGGGCAGCGACTCCAGAGCTGGGGGAAGCAATGATCGATGAGCAGACATAGCTGTTATCAATAAAAACAGTGAACGTTTGACGGACACACCGTGAGAAAAACTGCTTCTGAGCCACAGAGCCCAGGTCCCAGTCACCGGCGTAACATATTAACTAAATGTCAGGAGAGGAAGTGGACGCAGGCACCAGGATTCTCCCCACAGCCAAGAAGCTAGCCTCTGGTAGCTTCTCAGTTTCACCTGGACGTCGGCCCTCGTTCCCCTTTTCCATCTCTTGAGGGTGAAAGTCCTGCGGGTTGTGAAGAGTAGCACACCAGGGGAGGAAGAGTTTTTCTGTTCAGCTGTTACAGTAGCTCTCCACTGAATCTTTGATGTTAAACCCTTTAAGACCTACCATAGAACCAAGTCTGCCAGAGCTTATCTTTAGATTTTTACATGCTGTAGTGCAGACCTTCCCAAACTGTGGTGCCCGCCCCCTAGGGGGGGCGCAGAGCCATGGCAGGGGGGGCGCGGTATGAAAAGGGAGGGGAACAAAACGCTTGAACACTGCTAGCACGGCGCCCACAGAAACGCAAAGCAGGAGATGAAGCATCGCTGAATATGTTTCCAAACCAACTTCATTCTAAGCCAAAGACTAGAAAATATGGTGAAGCAAATCTGCCCTTTGGCTTCACCTGCACAGGTGCTGAGGTAGGTCCCTGCGTCGGGAGCAGCGCTGGGCTCTTCCAATCATAGACAAACAGGATCCCACATTCTTAATTTTTAGTTCACAAACACTTGTTGTAGTGACTAACTACTCCTGACATTTTGGAGATGTTTGCTCTTTATAGAGTAAAGTTACAGCGGGATACAAATAACATCAGGCTGATCCTGCCACGATTTGTTCCCTCGATTCAAATCACAGACAAACAGGATCCCACAGCTGTTTATGTTTTTGAACCCATTTTGCACAGAGAGGCATTTTTTGAAAATGACAGCAATGTTGATTAGTATTACAGAAGAAGAAAAAACAACTACCCGTGACGCCTTTGTAAATGGAGGGACAGTAACTGCGTGTGAAACCTGCAGATACTCAGATTAACAGTATTTTGTCTCTGTCTGCCATTCTGCAATTCATCTCACATAAACAATAACGTGACGTGAAAAAAGGCGCAACCTTTGACGTTGCCAGATGAACTCTGTATTCCTCGTCCGCAAAAAAGGAGTTTTAAAAAAATCTCAGTTTTTGGTGATTTGAAACACTGTTTGGATGAAACAGCTGCGTTTTCAAAAATACCCGTGTAGGTGCGGACGTAGCGTAAAAGATTTAGTAGTTTATTTTCTTACTACCTGTAATTTATTGCAGATTACTTGTATTTGCTTAATTGTTTACTAAATGTTTGAGGTGTGAAATAAACCGCAATGGAGCAAAATATGGGCGTGTGTGGTTGGAGGATGTGTTAGTGCGTGTGCGTGCTGTTCACGCGCCGGGGGGGAGGCGAACGTTTTTCGTGTAAAACAAAGGGGGGCCCAGCAAAAAAAGTTTGGGAACCACTGCTGTAGTGCCATTTTGGGGAGCAGTTCAAGTTGCTATACATCAATACAACCGTTATAGCCCAAATTTTAATAATATGTATGCATTCAGTCCATAGTAACTACATATACATATATACATATACAGCAAAAAGTGCAATAAACTAGAACAAATTGAAAATTGTTTTGTTTTGTATTTTTACATATATTTGTAGTTAGAGAAATTTAAGAGGTTTATCCCTCAAAACGGAAGAACTAAAAAAGTTGTACAAAATAGTTTCCAACCACAGGAAATGTAATTTGAGTGTATCCATAGTTGTATTTTTGAGATACACCAAATTGTATATACTGCATGAAAAACTAAAATAAATACTACTGTCATGATCCTGGGTCCTTTTGACCCAGCGTTTTGTGTTTTCTCTTCGCGATTTTGGTTCTGTTCTTCCTCTGGTTAGTGTTTACTCTGTTCTGCCCGTGTGTTCCTGTATCTAGTCCGCGTTTCTTAGTTTGTGTCCTTTCATGTGTAAGTTCCTGTTTTATTGTGAAGGTCTGTGTCTTATGTGAGTGTTTTCAGTTTGCCTCCCTAGTCTCGTCATGTTAATTACTCCCAGCTGTGTCCCCACCTGTATGTAATCCCCCTGTGTTCTCTGAGTGTATTTAAGTTGTGTCTTCTGTCATAGTAGTTGCTGGTTCGTCTGTGTTGTTTCCCCTCGGTCTCCCTGCATGTATTTCCCCGGACCTCCCTGCACCGTCATTCCTGGTTTGTGTGTTAGTTTACCCAGTTTAGGTTTCGGTTTCATGTTCACACCCTGTTGCTGTTTGTACCCACTGCTGTAAATAAACGCTCACCTGCACCAGAGCTGCCGCCTTTTGGATCCTCACTACAAATCCACACGGCTTGCCCCGCAAACCGTGACAGAACGAACCAGCCACCATGGACCCAGCGGCAGTCAATCCGTCCGAGGAGCTCCAGGATGACATCGGCTACAATGTGGAGATCCTCCTCGGGCTGTGGCTGGAGAATCCTCCGTACGAGCTTCGCCGCGCCGTGGAAGGTCGGCTACAACGGCTCTTTTCCGGCCTGCCATGGCTACTAAATTCACTTCCTCCGACCATACAGGCTTTTCTCCGGCACACACCGCACCTTCTCTCAGCCACTCCTGCCTCGCTGCCCGACTCGCCGGATGTGATCTTGCCCGGCCCGTCGGAGCCGTCTGCGGGGAGGAGACGCCGATCGCGCCGCAAGCGCGCCACCCCACAGCTGGACGTTCGGACTTCTAATTCGCCGGCTGTGGTGAGTGAGGACTGTTTTCCATTTGCGGACTGTATGACTGTTCATTCAGGGGCGGTGTTCTGTGCGGCAGATGACTTTGTGAACAGCATATCACCTCCCCCGCAGCCACTCTCAGCCCAGTTAGCTCCCGCGCAGCCACTCTCAGCCCAGTTAGCTCCCCCGCAGCCAGTGCCACCCTCAGCTCAGTCTCCAGTGCCACCCTCAGCTCAGTCTCCAGTGCCACCCTCAGCTCAGTCTCCAGTGCCACCCTCAGCTCAGTCTCCAGTGCCACCCTCAGCTCAGTCTCCAGTGCCGCCTGTAGCGCAGGCCCCAGTAGCTCCAGTGCCGCCTGTAGCGCAGGCCCCAGTAGCTCCAGTGCCGCCTGTAGCGCAGGCCCCAGTAGCTCCAGTGCCGCCTGTAGCGCAGGCCCCAGTAGCTCCAGTGCCCCCGCTACCCGTAACTCTGGCTCCAGTAATAGTGGTCTCACATACTCACTCCATGCAGGGAGAAAGTATAATTTTACCTCAAGGTGCTTTTTGTAGTTCAGCCGCCTTTGGCACAGTTTGCCGCTCCAGGGCTTCCCCAGAGGCTAGGTCCCAGTCCTCAGCTGATTCTGGACCCCTGGAGTTTAAGCAGCCACCCGAGGGACCGCTCCGGCCTTCGTCTCTTGTCTCCGCTGGAGGGTCCGACGGACCGCTCCGGCCTTTGTTTCCTGTTTCCGCTGGGGGGCCCGAGGAGCCCGTCCAGCAGCCTTCCTCGTCAGCTGGTGGTTCCGGAGAACCACACCAGCCTCATGCCTCGTCGGCTGGAGGGTCCGAGGGGCCCGTTCAGCCTCCTGTCTCCGCTGGAGGGTCCGAGGGGCCCGTTCAGCAACCTTCCTCGTCAGCTGGGGGTTCAGGAGAACCGCACCAGCACCATGCCACATCAGCTGGAGGGCCCGAGGAGCCCATCCAGCCACCATCTGCTACGCCAGCTCCAGCCTGTGCTTCGTCAGCTGCAGCTCCAGCCTGTGCTTCGTCAGCTGCAGCTCCAGCCTGTGCTTCGTCAGCTGCAGCTCCAGCCTGTGCTTCGTCAGCTGCAGCTCCAGCCTGTGCTTCGTCTGCTGCAGCCTCAGAGCCTTCGTCAGCTGCAGCTCCAGCCTGTGCTTCGTCTACTGCAGCCTCATCGCCAGCTGCAGCCTCATCGCCAGCTGCAGCCTCATCGCCAGCTGCAGCCTCATCGCCAGCTGCAGCCTCATCGCCAGCTGCAGCCTCGTCTGGTCCGGCCTCATCAGAGTCTTCGTCTTCGTCCTCGTCTGGTCCGGCCTCATCAGAGTCTTCGTCTTCGTCCTCGTCTGGTCCGGCCTCATCCGAGTCTTCGTCTTCGTCCTCGTCTGGTCCGGCCTCTGCCTGTGCTTCTGTTACGCCTGGTCCTGCCTCTGCTTCAGCGTCGCCTGGTCCTGTGCCCTCCAAGCCTCGGCCGGTGCGCCTGACACTTGGGCGCCGCCGCTGCCTTCCGCGCGGCCAGCCCCCTGATCGCCATCGCCTGAGTGGCCGCCGTTGCCTTCCGCACGGCCGGCCCCCGGACCGCCATCGCCTGAGTGGCCACCGCTGCCTTCCGCACGGCCGGCCCCCGGACCGCCATCGCCTGAGTGGCCGCCGCTGCCTTCCGCACGGCCGGCCCCCGGACCGCCATCGCCTGAGTGGCCGCCGTTGCCGTCCGCACGGCCGGCCTCCCGAACTGTATCCACGTCGCCGCCGTTGCCGTCCGCACGGTCGGCCCCCCGAACTGTTTTGGACTCCTGTGCTGTCGGCCCCCTGGCCGGCCCCCCGAACTGTTTTGGACTCCTGTGCTGTCGGCCCCCTGGCCGGCCCCCCGAACTGTTTTGGACTCCTGTGCTGTCGGCCCCCTGAACTCTTCTGTTTTGGACTCTGTTTTTTTCCTGTGTTTTGGTGTGCTTCGTTTCTTTTGGTTTTGGGCTCGTTTTTTGTTTTTGTCTTTTGGCCTTCTGGTGCTCCGGTTTTGTTTTGCTTCGAGCCCTCCTTCCTGGGCCCCCGCCGCCCGCCCTGGTCGGGTTGTTTTCTGTTTTTTCTGGCTGTTTTGTTTCTTGTTGGGCTGTCTGGAGCCAGCCTTTGAGGGGGGGGGGGGTACTGTCATGATCCTGGGTCCTTTTGACCCAGCGTTTTGTGTTTTCTCTTCGCGATTTTGGTTCTGTTCTTCCTCTGGTTAGTGTTTACTCTGTTCTGCCCGTGTGTTCCTGTATCTAGTCCGCGTTTCTTAGTTTGTGTCCTTTCATGTGTAAGTTCCTGTTTTATTGTGAAGGTCTGTGTCTTATGTGAGTGTTTTCAGTTTGCCTCCCTAGTCTCGTCATGTTAATTACTCCCAGCTGTGTCCCCACCTGTATGTAATCCCCCTGTGTTCTCTGAGTGTATTTAAGTTGTGTCTTCTGTCATAGTAGTTGCTGGTTCGTCTGTGTTGTTTCCCCTCGGTCTCCCTGCATGTATTTCCCCGGACCTCCCTGCACCGTCATTCCTGGTTTGTGTGTTAGTTTACCCAGTTTAGGTTTCAGTTTCATGTTCACACCCTGTTGCTGTTTGTACCCACTGCTGTAAATAAACGCTCACCTGCACCAGAGCTGCCGCCTTTTGGATCCTCACTACAAATCCACATGGCTTGCCCCGCAAACCGTGACAACTACCATGTGAATTTGCAAGAAAAACTTCAGTGCATCAAAATAAACTATTTCCAACTGTGTAATTTGAGTTCTAAGCCTCCCAGAAACTATACTGAAAGGGTAAACTCAAACATGACTTTTAAAAACACCAGTGTAGGCTTCAAGGTAAAAAAAACAAACAAACAAACAACTAGAATTTTCGCAAAAACGACGTCACTTCAGGTTTCGGGCAGGTAATGGCGGACATACGATAGTTTGGGCTGACATCTATTCCAACGTAGGAAGTGCTATGAACATCTGATCGGATTGGCAAAGCGTGTTTCTGGAACATTACTTTTTTGTTGCTGCAAGTGCTTTTCATGCAACTTTTGCAAAGCTATGTGTGGAAGGAAACGGTGACCTAGGATAAGCTGGATACATAAGATGTAAGTACAACTCCGGTTTCACATGCAAAAATAAAAATTATTGCACTAGCTTGTGTGGTTGCCGATCTACAGGCATTTAAAAATAGTTACGCAAAACTGAGCGTTCCCACTCTGACCGGCCTTAAAGGGTTAACAGTATCTCCCAATCATAATTTAAAGCAGCAGAAATTAAGTCAGAACTCAAAAGAGCAAAAATGACATTACAAAAAATGATTGACGACAGTGAAAAACTACATTGTTGCCTCCAGCAAGCTGCAGCAGCGGCAAAGCCAAACACAGGCGCCATCTTGTTTGACAGAAGAACGTAGCACACAGCAGCTACAAGCATAGAGTGCACCACTATTGTTCAAATGGAAGAAATAGAAAACACTCAATAAATCCTTCCACAGCTGAAACTAATGTAGACAATGTCAGGGGAGGAAGTCAAACTGAACTTATGACACCAAGCACGATAACTACCAAAATAATGCAGGAAAAGTAAACTAAGAAACCCTAAAGCAACTAAACAGAGCAGCTAGCAATAAACAAGAAGTGTAAACTATAAAAACATAGAAGCTAAATGCTAACATGGCTAACACTATCATCACTGTATGTAGCCCGACTCTTCTCACAGCAACATACAACTGTCATGGCTAGACATCTCACTGATTGGCTGATGTTAGCTTGTGAAAATATAACGTCCCAGCAGTACTAGCTGTTTTATATACTGTTTAAAATAAGCGAAATGTGCTTATAATGTGTAAATAAAGGCTGAAGCAGCTAGCACTGTTAGCATCAGCACCAAGCCCTGTTACATTTGTACACTGTTAGAGCAATGGCTCCAATCTACAGCCTTTAAAAGAATGATTAAAATGCTGTGATTGCAGCCATTCCCCAACTCTCTGTGAATGGTTCTCATGGCTATTGATCAGTGGGCTTTGATCAGTGGGCTTTGATCATTGGGCTTTGATCAGTGGGCTTTGATCAATGGTCATGAGAATTAGCATAATTATGATTAAGGAACTGACCTCCCAGCCCATTGTTCCTTCAGTGGGCTGGTTTCAGTCATTATGCAAATGTACTGTTTATAAGATTGAAACCTGCAGTCAGCCGAGATTGAAGAAGTCACCTGGATGATGATGAAACATTTCTCCCACAAAACGCCACGTCCAGATGAACAGAATCAACTTTTGGAGATTTACTTACCTGGATGATTATTGGTTATTGGTAACTTTATTGTCCCTAATGGGAAATTGATTTGCAGTATGTCCGTACAAACAAACAAACAGGCAACCAACACATCACATACACACTCCAAAATAATATAATATAATATAAGCCTGAGAAAACAACCTAGATTTTTCATCAAAAAAGTACAATGTGCAATGGCAACAACACATATGGTTCAGTGTTATTAACTATGATAATAGCAGTAGGTACAAAAGACAATCTATGTCTCTTTGTCTTCACTGCAGGCACTTTATAACGACGACCTGATGGAAGCAGTTGAAAATCATTAAAGAGAGGATGATCTGAACACAACATGACAGAGGTCGCCTTCCTCAGCACATGCCTGTTATAAAAGTCCACAAGCTGGACCTGAGACCTCCCTGAAATCTTACCAGCCACTTTAACCAGGTTGTTAAGTCTGGTCTTATTATTCAGAGACATATTACCATACCAAGCAATGATACAGAAAGTTAAAACAGATTCAATAAAACTTTTATAAAAAACGAGTCATCATTGCAGATGAAACATTGAAACCTCTCAACCTCCTTAAAAAGTCTTTGTTGAACCTTTTTCACTGTAGCAGCAAGATGTGACTCAAAGCACAGAGCTTTATCAAGAACAACCCCCAAATACTTATAACTGTCCACCAGTTCAATGGCTGCACATTTACCACTGTTAGTGCAGGATGAGGGGATGTCTCCCTGAAGTCAATAACCATGTCCTTGGTTTTCAAGGTGCTGATCATTAAGAAGGACTGATCACACCACGAAACAAACTCATCCACAACAGGCCCATGGGAATCCTCTTCACCATGAAGGAGGCTTACAATGACTGTGTCATCTGCGTATTTAATGAAATGCCTGTTGGCCTGTGTACTGCGACAGTCATTAGTGTACAAAATATACAGTAGAGGAGAGAGACAACAACCTTGCGGTGAGCCAGTGGAAGAGTTCAGCTGTTTGGAAAAACAGCCGTTCACTCTCACACACTGAGATCTGTCAGTTAAAAAGTTTAAAACCCAACCAACGAGATTAAGATCAAGTGTAAACTGGTTAAGAAGTTTATCAGCTAAAAGATGTGGCTGGATAGTATTAAAAGCTGAAGAAAAATCAATAAATAAGAGCTGAGCATGAGCTTTGGCGCCATCAAGATGGCGATAAAGGAAGTTCAACAGAGTGACCACTGCATCATCAACACGTCTACGAGGCCTGTATGCAAATTGTAGAGGGTCTATAAGCTTCTCTACTTGCTAACTGAGAGTCTGAACTAAAACCAGGAAGACTTATCTTATTACAGTCACTGTAACAGTGACCAGTCATGTGTTTCATGCCTGCCCAGGCCACCCTTAAGTTATTGCTACCCATCTCCGCCTCTACCTTATCCTTGTATTTTACTTTGGCTTTTTTAATTTCTGATCTGATCTCCTTCCTAATTTCTCTAACTTTCAAGATATTCCCTTCAATAAAAGCTTTTTTCCTTTCATGAATCAGCCTCATAAGACCTTTTGAAGACCATGGTTTGTTATTAGGAAAAAAATGGAGATGGTGTCAGTCGCATTCTTAGGATTCGCTTTAGGGTGGATGTAAACAATGGTGACGTTGATCTGTGGGAATTCCCTGGGCAGATAAAACGGCCTCAAAGACACAGAGAGGAGCTCAATGTCAGGCAGACACACTTGTCTACGAACGGTCACATTTTTACACCATTTCTGATTTATATACAAACACACTCCTCCTTGAGATTTCTGGGTAGCTCCGGGGTCTCGATCCAAACGTATGGGAAACCCGAAGCCATTTAGTTCCAGAGAACAATCAGGGTCAGAGTCCTTGAGCCAAGTCTCTGTGAATGCCATTAGACATGTATCCCTGTAGCCACGCAAGTGTGCGACATTCAAATGCAGTTCATCCAATTGACTCCTCAGAGACTGCACATTAGCCAGGATTATTGATGGTAAAGGAATGACTCCAAACGACCGTCATGATTGCCAATAAAATCATGCGAAATAAAAAACCCATCTTTGTTAAAAGAAGTTCCACAAAACACAAGCCGATGCTATAGAATTTCCTCAGGCAAAAAAATGTATATATATAAAGGAATAAAAGAATGAAATAAAATAAGTTAAAACACTGACAGAGAGAGACAACCTGCTGCTCGCCACAAGAGCAGCGCCCCTCTTTCTAGTCTAGTCTAGACTGAGAATGCATCAAGACCACTCACTCACCCTTCCCTCCTGCCTCTCAGCTGCTGAAACTCACAGTTTGTTACCACGGAAGAGTCACTCCTTCATCTGAGATGAAGCCTGATAGTCTGACTGATGCAATATAACATTCAGTCTACACTTTGTTTTTGTGCAAAGATGATAAAGAGGAAATACTAATAACATAAACAAAAATAAATGTCCAATTTAGAAATCTTATTCTTTTTTGCTCTATAAAATAGTTGTTTTTATTTTTCAGTCACTCATCGTAGCAGTAGGATTTACATGAAAATAAAAACAAATTAATTTTGAGAGAAAAAGTACATTTTTGGCACTCTCTGGGCAACTGACTCAGAGACTCAAATGATTTAAAAAAAACCCGGTTCATTTTGGTGAGTGACTCATTTAAACTCGATTCGGTAAAAAGAATCAAATTTACCATCACTAATACAAATCCCTTTGGAGAAAACAGCTTTAAAACATGTATTGTTAAATTCCAGATGTTTCTTTGCAAGGAAAACTCAAACACTGAAGCAATACCACCAGTAACCTCCTACATATGGAAATGTGGTGTCATTAAAGACATAATAATTTCATTAATACCCAATATCCAGCAAAATATGTAATTTGAACATTTTGTTCCTAACGAAATCAAATGTATATATTGTAGAAGATTAGCCAAATTTATGTAAAATGGCCAGTACATGAATAAAAAATAAAAAATAAACAAAATCGTATGACTGTGACAAATTTTACACAGTAATTCAGTCTAATAATCCACTCAAATATAAATATAAGTTTAGCTAAAAGCTCTATAGATAAGTCAATCAATAATATAATTCACATTTTAAATGATCATATGTGTTAACGTTTGAATCCTGACCTGAGAGTTTCCACTGCACACTGTGAACTCTTTAGTCCAGCAGACAGAAGCTTCACTCCTGAATCCTGCAGGTCAGAGTTACTCAGGTCCAGCTCTCTCAGACTGGAGGACTGGGAGCTGAGGACTGAGCACAGAGCTTCACAGCTTCTCTCTGACAGGTTACAGCCACCCAGTCTGAAAAACAAAAGATAATCTATAATACTTATGTAAAGTTTGTTATTATATTACATGCCATCTTTTTATTTTTGATGAAACCTTAACATACTAAGATACAACATCATATGGATGAACTTGAATAAAATGGTTTTTTTTAATTATATCTTTATTTGGATTGGACAAGTGATCAGTAAACAAAGTGATCAGTGGGTGCATATTAACCTCCACTAGCTATTACTAGGAGAGTTGCTCGCATGCTCTCCCGAAGGAGATATATAGAACACATTACATGGAACTATAAACACAAACTGGGAGGGGTGCCCATGCTGCAATCATTGTGAAGAAATAAGTAAATAAACAAGCAATAGTAATAGAAGTAAATGTAAAAAACAAACAAACAAAAAACAACCAAGTAATAGTGAGATCAAGTGAAGTCAGCCCTCGTGGGGGTGATGAATTGGATCCAATTGTTCCAACTTTGGTAGATTTTGGCTTTTTGATTTCTTAACAGATATGTAAGTTTTTCCATCCTAAATATCTCTAAAATGATCCCAAACCAGTCGTCTAGGGTAGGCTGGGCTGGGCTTAACCATCTTCTAGTAATTGTTTTTTTACTTGCCACCAAGAGTAATTGCACCAACTTAATCTCACTCCTACATTCCAGAAAGGGGACCAAACCCATGTATAAAACCTTAAAATCTAAAGGTATTTGAACGTTAAAGACTGCACTTAAGGAGACCTGAACGTTTTTTAACTTGGGACAGTCCCAAAAGACATGAAAATGGTTAGCAACAGTCGAGCCGCATTGTCTCCAGCATTGCATATAAGCCCCTTTGTACCTCTCCTGATATGGAGTCTTGAAGTACCTAATAATATTCTTCCAGCCATGTTCCTTCCAGCTCATAGAACTGGACGTGGACCACTGGCAGTACAAAACATTTTCCCACTCCCCCACAGAAATAGCAATCCCTGATTCCCTTTCCCATTTATCCTTAGTGTATAAAGTGTTATCCTTGCTGGCACTAGAGAGGGCTTTGTATAGTTTAGAAATAGATTTAGTAGGGATCATGGTTGTGGCATTTTTCAGGATGAGGAAAAAATGCGACTCAGCATCATTGAAGTTGGCATTCATGATCAATATATGATCTCAGCTGTAAGTATCTATGAAAGTTGTATTTTGTCAGGTTGTCCTGTAAGGTCTCAAATCTGAGCACAATATTTCTATGAGTAAGAGAGAGGAATGTTGTAAGGCCACAGGATATCCATGCTTTAAAAGTTACCTGGGAGCTGAGACTCATGAAGGGGACCAGATTCCATCTGTGCAGATCAGCTTTTATACTTGCAGATATTGGCTCGTAGTTTGCCTGAAAGAGCCCCGAGAGGTCCGCAGTCAAATATATTCCCAGGTACTTATTTTTCTCGTTATCCCTACGTAAAGCTACAGAAGCTGTATAATTTAAAGTCATCACCTGTGTTTTTGAAATATTGACCTTATAACCAGATAACTTCCCCAAATCACTTAAAGTAGACATCAACTCACTAAAAGACCTCTTTGGCTCCTCCAGGCAGACCAGTACATCATCGGCGAACATTACCACTTTATGTTCAACTCCTGACAATGCAACACCCCTAATGTTATGATTTTGTCTAATCGTTTGGCCAAATGTTTCTATGAATAAATCAGAGAAGTGGCGAGATTGCACAACCCTGCCTACAGCCACGTTCCAGAGCAAAGGGCTTGGAGAGATCACCATTCACCTTAATACGGGCTGAGGGTCGAGCAAACAGACCTTGGATTACTCTAATAAACTTGTCGTGAAAGCCAAACTTCCCCAGAACCTTATACAGAAATACCCATCTGACCGAGTCGAAGGCTTTCTCAGTGTCCAAGCTTCCTATCATTGATTGAGTTTTGTTCTTTTGTATTTGAGCAGAGATGTGTAATATTCTCCTAATGTTGTCAGTTGTTTGTCTATAGTGAATGAAACCAGTCTGATCTAAATCGATGAGGTCAGGTACCAACTTCTCCAGTCTACGAGCAAGAATAGAAGTAAATAGTTTGTAATCCAAGTTAAGGACACTGATTGGTCGATAGTTTCCACATTCTCATTTATCTTTCCCCTCTTTTGGGATAATTGAAATAGTTGCCTCCCTCCAGGAGGGTGGGATTTCTCCCTCCTGTAGGATGTAGTTAAATGACTTCAGCAATGTGGGGACTAGATCTGCCCTCAGGGTGTGATACCACTGAGAACTGAACCCGTCCGGCCCAACTACCTTACCTGGTTTTAATCTGGAAAGAGCTGCATTAATTTCTTCCACTAAAATGGGATGTGTTAGAAGCTCATTTTTGAGAGACGGGAGTGAAGGTAATTCTAGAGAGCTAAGAAAGGCATCAGTACAATTCTCCTCTGTAGCATTGGGCTGTGAGTACAGCTCCCTAAAGAAGGTCTCAAAACATTTCTGAATGTCTTCTAATTTTGATTCCAGAATATTAGTCTTGGGGTCCTTGATTTGGTATATCGTACTTTCCTCTAGTTGTTTGCGTAATTTATTTGCCAGATATTTTGCAGATTTCCCTCCTGTCTCATAGTATTTTTGCCTCAAAAAAATTAAGTTATTTTGGGCCTCCTGGGTGTAAATATCATTAATTTCATCCTGTATTTTCATGATATCCTGCTTCACAGTAGGATTTGCGGTGTTTATGTCTTCCTATTCTTTCAACTTTAAATTTGCCTGTAGTTCTGCTAATTTTTGCCCTTTGATTCTCTTTAAGTGGGAGGCGATAGAAATTAATTTACCTCTCATTACCGCTTTGAGCATATCCCAAAGACTAGTTGGAGATACCTCTCCTGTGTCATTAACATCTAGAAATTCTTTAATGTCTACCTTTAATTTGGAAACTATGGCAGGATCATTAAGGTGCGATAACAATTTCCACAGTGTGGTACATTTTTTCCTAGCCACCTGCAAAGATAGAGAGATAGGACTGTGGTCAGATAGATCTCTTGTTAATATGTCACAGTCTTTGACCCTAAACCTATCAACTTTAAACATAAAAAAGTAGTCCAGCCTTGCATACACTTTAAAGGAACCAGAGTAATGAGTGAAATTTCTGGTAGATGCGTAGCGGTCCCTCCATACATCTATTATCCCCATCTCTACCATATAGGAATTGACTTTTCTAGTAAGTGCTGTTACCTGGTTGGTTGGGGAGGAGGAGTCTAGTTTAGGGTCAAGTCTAAAGTTAAAACCCCCCCACAGACAACTATCCCCTGAGAATCCACCAATAAATCAAACCTATTCCTATAGAATAGCCAATCGCTCCCAGGGGGAGCATAAACATTTAAAATTGTGATTTCAGACCCCTCTATCCATTCTGTTATTCTAACCAATCTGCCTTCCTCGTCACAGAGTTCTTAGATATGTTCATAGTTAAGTGTACCAGAGATAAGTGTAGCCACACCCCTCTTGTGTTTGGACTTAACGGAAGAGGAGAATACATATTTAAAACCCTTTCTTTTCAATCTCAAGTGATCTACTTGGTTCATGTGTGTCTCCTGAAGTAATGCAATCTGGGCCTTCTCCTTCCTTAGTTTGGACAGTATCTTATTCATCTTAATCACGTTCAGAACCCCGTTAACATTAAAAGAGATTACTTTCACTGACTCACTTCCCATAAAGATATATTAAGTTACCACAGCGCATAAACTCAATAGCAGCAGGCAACCCCCTCTTAAAACAGTAACAAGTGAAAAAAGTTAGTAATGAACTGAAAACATTTGAACATAACTGGAGCTTGAAAGCTCCTAAGCTGGCTTCTGACAGTGGAGCACTTCCACTGACACCCTCACAACTTGAAGGGAAACCCCTTATTACTCCCTGAGTTAGGGGGCTTTCCACTGCGACGTCACTCACAGCACGAGAAGCCCCACCCATTTTAGCTCGACAGTAACCATATTTCACCATGTTGTCCATAGCTAATACATAACATTAAATTCGTTCTCTTCACGTCTGTATACTTGCAGCTTCTCTCTATATCCCGCAGCTCCTCGGATCTGACGCGGACGCCGACCACCAACTCCCCGCCACAGCGGGCATCTTTGTAATTTTTCTCTGGGGGTTGCTAGTGGTGTAATCACCTTTACCGGCAGGCCCCGACTCGCCAGGTCAGCCGTTGCCTCCTCCACCGTGTTGTAGGTTTTCGCTCCTTCTTTGAAAAAAACCTTAAGGCGCGCTGAGTAGAGGGTCCTAAACCGTACATTCTTCTCTTTTAGGACCTTTCGTGCCTCTGCATACTCCTTCCTCAAAGCCATGATCTCAGGGGGGTAATCGTGGTCGAGGTTGATTTCTTGCTGGAATTCAACATAAAACCTTTTTTTTGCCAAGCAAGCCTCAGCACTTCTTCTTTAACCGTGAAGCACAGGAATTTTACCAGGATCGATCTGGGTTGGGAGCCGTCCGGAGGGAGTAATGATAACGCTCTGTGTGCTCTCTGAATTTGTAACGGTGTTGATGGTGGGATGGCGAGATTCTCCCAGAGTAGCTTCTCCACAAAGTGGGCCATAGATGGAGCTCCCAATTCTTCTCCCTCCGGCACCCTGTACAGTCTGAGCGACTCCCTCCTCGAGTAAGCCTCCAGTGATGTTAGTTTTGTTTGAAACTTTTCCTGCATGCTTTCTTCCATTTGCGCAACATCTCTAAAGTTAGAAATATCCTGTCTCAGAGTGACGCTGAAAAACTAGTTCATGCATTTATTACTTCCAGGCTGGACTATTGTAATTCATTATTATCAGGATGTCCAAAAAACTCCCTGAAAAGCCTTCAGTTAATCCAAAATGCTGCAGCAAGAGTACTGACAGGGACTAGAAAGAGAGAGCAGATTTCTCCTGTATTGGCTTCCCTTCATTGGCTTCCTGTTAAATCCAGAATTGAATTCAAAATCCTGCTCCTCACATACAAGATCTTAAATAATCAGGCCCCATCTTATCTTAATGACCTTGTAGTACCATATCACCCCATTAGAGCACTTCGCTCTCACACTGCAGGCCTACTTGTTGTTCCTAGAGTATTTGAAAGTAGAATGGGAGGCAGAGGCTTCAGTTTTCAGGCCCCTCTTCTGTGGAACCAGCTTCCAGTTTGGATTCAGGAGACAGACACTATCTCTACTTTCAAGATTAATCTCATATTTCCATTAAAAGTGTTGAATTTGTTTGATGTTCTTTATGATCTCTGGCACCAGTTCATCTGTAGGCTGAGCTCAGTCCATCCATTTAGTGAAATGATGTTTAAAGGTCTCCTTGTTCTGTGAGCGTGCACAGATCCTGAAGCAGAAAGCCTGGGTTAACAGAGAAATGATCATCACTGTGATGATGCTCACCATCTCTGACTGGGATTTGAGGTTTTGTCAAAGCAGCAAAGAAAGCCTGGCTATGTTGGACTGGGTGTGGAAGCAGCTCCCAGTTTGAGTTCAGGAGACAGACGCCCTCTCTACTTTGAAGATCAGCTTCAAACTTTCCTTTTTGATAAAGCATATAGTTAGGGCTGGGCCAGGTGACCCTGAATCCTCCCTTAGTTATGCTGCAATAGACGTAGGCTGCCGGGGATTCCCATGATGCATTGAGTTTTTCCTTTCCAGTCACCTTTGTCACTCACTATGTGTTAACAGACCTCTCTGCATCGAATCATATGTGTTATTAACCTCTGTCTCTCTTCCACAGCATGTCTTTTATCCTGTCTTCCTTCTCTCACTCCAACCAATCACAGCAAATGGCCCCGCCCCTCCCTGAGCCTGGTTCTGCCAGAGGTTTCTTCCTGTTAAAAGGGAGTTTTTCCTTCCCACTGTCGCCAAAGTGCTTGTTCATAGGGGGTCATGTGATTGTTGGGTTTTTCTCTGTATCTATGAAGTGCCTTGAGGTGACTTTTGTTGTGATTTGGCGCTATATAAATAACATTGAATTGCATTGTTAGTATCTCAGACAAAATCTCGTCTGTGTTCTGGAGCTTATCTTTGTGTTCTGCAACCCTGGTTTCCACATCATTAAGCCGCGCATTGGCTTTATCCAACTCACCCCTTATTTCCAGCAGTTGCGCTTTCGTGTCTTTTCGAAATTCTTTCACCTCTTTCCCAAAGCCTCTCAGTTCTTTCAGTATCAGCGTCAAACTTGCTGGGTCAACCTCATCTTCTGTCCCAGAATCCTCGCGGCTAGGAGTGGGAGAGTGGCCTCGGCTAGCCCCATAGGGGCTAACGTTAGCCCCTTCTGTTAGCTGCACATTGCCATCTTCCACGTTTTCAAACGTTAACTTCTTAGCTATTTTGTTCTTTCTGGACATCATTTAAACCCCTTTTTCCTCTTTATGTTGTCAAGAAAAACATGTTATTTTATTTTCACTGTGATGTCATTCATAAAGCACGGTCATTATTTCATTATTACTTCATTAGTCTGCATCAGTTTCTCATCCATATTAGCATGTATCATTTATCATTTAGTAAATCTGCTATAACAGAAGTCTAGATACAATACTCTATTAGTTAGTAAAACCACCAGCTTAGCTGTGGATCCAGACGGCCCTAGCAGAGTCAGATAAGGACACTGACCGTTTGTTGGCCGGAATCTGACACTCTCACAAAATACACACTCATGAACACACTATTGGTTAAATTCCCAGAAAGCAGGAGTGGAAACATCTGGAAAATGTTGTTGTTCTTAGCCATAGAAGGAGATAAAGGGAAGATAGGGGAATTCTTCTGTGGTCTTCTGACGTCATACATGGCTATAAAACGTTCTGTCTTTTGTGCAAACGAGGAAGAGCTTCTTCCCACACCTGTACAATCTTGTGTGTAATAAATCACTTTTCGGACACTTCTGGGACTCTGGTCTGTGCTTATTTTTCCTTCCAAATAAAAAGAACTTCTACATTTTTGGTGCTCGAAACCCGGTTTGGAGGGAAAGAAGGACGCGCAGTGAGCTGAGCCCCAGGAGGGGGAACCCAGACAGGAGAGCCACTGAGTGACAGAACCGCGGCATAAAAAGGTCAGTACCACCTGTTGAATTTTTTATCCAAAGGTACTAAATTGGAAGTAAAACAAAATTGAATTGAATGTTCACTCAGGGGGCCTCCTGCTGAGTTCTGTCCAGAGTGATTTTATTTAATTAGGATAATTAGGAGTAACAGTTTGATAAAATTCTCACAAAAGTTATTGCTGTTTATTTGGGGTTTTTTCTGTTTTTCTGTGTTGCATTGTGGTAGTTTGGCTTGGTTTGTGTGCTTTATGTGTTTTGTGGAGTTAAGATGCCAAGCAGGGTTAAGGTTAGGTAAATTCGGATATTTTGGGTGGGAGAAACGAGGTTTCGGGCGTCAGGTAATTAAAAACTGAGGGACTGAAGGTCCCCAGGGACGCTTTTAAATATAAACTAAAAGTTCCGGAGCGTGTGGCTCCGAAGAGCGCAGGCGCCTTCGTGTGGCAGCGACGGGTAATCAGTGGACGCACTGTTACTTCTGGCGGCGTTCCAGTAGCCCGGATGGTCTCCGCAGGGAATTCAGGCACCCGAAAAGACTAAGTGGTCAAGCATCACTTTTTACTGCGCTGTTTGGGTGGAGGGTGAGACCCGGCCGTGACCATTCAACGTGGCTGGCTTGTGAGCTTTAAGTAAAGCAAAAGGCGTGGGTTTGACACTAGCGCCAGATGTGGAGCTCCTCTCTCAGCTGCGGGAAGCGGTTTTAAATTAATTTAGTCTCTAGAAATCTGAGCGACTCTCGGGAGGGCGTTCCCGTAGCGTTTAATTGATCAGCAAGGCGTGGCCTGGGCTATAGGGCTTTTAAATTAGTCGAAAATCTAGGTGTACCGGTACAAAAGGGTTCCATTGAAGTGTTAAGGAACCGTTAAATAACTAGTTCTGGCATCTGGTGTCTTGTGTTTGTCATGAGAGATACAGGCCTGTGTATATAAATAAACTGTGAAATTATTTAAACGGCTGTGTAAAGCGCCGATTAAATAAAGCGTGTGTTTGTGAAAATGATTTAATGCAATGAGTGTGTGACGATTGGGTAAAGAGTGTGTGGTTTTATATTTTTTTAAAAAAGAGAAGAGTAGAGAAACTCTCTGTGTTGGAGGAAAAAAGGTTGGGGCTGTGTGTGTGTGACAGGAAGTGTGCATGCCCATAGAAGGAGCTCGTGGTAGCTGCAAGGAGGGGGGCCTGTTGCACTTAGATAGTGTATTAATTTACTTGGGGCAGTTTTAATAAGTTTCAGTCGAGAGCTCTCGTACTAGGTGTCCATCCCCACGAGCGCCGGAACTGGAAGCCTTGAATAAAATGTTTAATTGGTTCATTTAAAAAAAACAAAATGTCAATTGATCTGACCTCAGAGTATTTAGTTTACACTTTAAACTTTGTAGTCCAGCAGACAGAATCTTCACTCCTGAATCCTGCACATTTTTGATACTCAGGTCCAGCTCTGTCAGAGTAGAGGACTGAGAGCTGAGCATTGAGGACACAGCTTCACAGTTTTCCGCTAGAAGTTCACAGACGTTGAGTCTGAAAATGAAAACATGAACAAAGACTGATGTTAAAGTGTAATCAGGGTGCAATAACTAATCTTATATTTTAAGAATCCTTGTTGTTTTATGCTGAGCAGATGTGGTACGAAACAACAGTAAATTGATCAAGTTTACCTCTACTGTTTAAATTGCTGGATTTATTTTCTCAGTTAAAAACAAAACAAACAAACAAAAGAAAAAAGAATACAAATCGGTCAGACCTCAGAATATTCAGTTTGGCGTGTGGACTCTCCACTGCAGCAGACAGAAGCTTTACTGCTGAAGCCTCCAGGCTGTCGGTACTCAAGTCCAGCTCTCTCAGACTACAGGACTGGGAGCTGACCACTGACAACAAATCTGTACAGCCTTTCTCTGACAGGTTACAGCTGCTCAGCCTGAAAAAAATAACAAGAACAACAAAACAATAATATTTATTATCAAATAAAATCTCTTTATATGTTGAATCTAAGTAATCAAATGTGTACAAATGAGTACACTACAATGCACAATTAAATAAAAAATGTTCAAGAATTTAAGTGTAACAGAAGAAAAATATTTCAAATTAAACACAATTATTCCAATGTATGTAAATGGAAACCAGTGAAGACCAGGTTGATTTAGTGACAGTAGTTCAGTGTCTGCTGGCACAGGCCTGTGAGTACTGCAGTATTACACTTACTACAGTACTGCTGGTCACTTTATTAATTCTAATATGTGTGATTACTGTAAATGTAGTTATAAATAATGTATCACATCCTGGACTCTCGTTTCATTTTCTGTCTAAAAGCTGCTTTGGCTCATTCCCCTTTAAAGCCCCGCTCTCCCTAACTTTATTTTGATTGGATGATTTCATAAAGCACGCTGAAAGGCAGTAGCCAGTTATCATGAGCTCCATCTCCTCAACCTTCTGGTTTAGAAATTATAAGAAACTGTATACCTCATAAAAACCCGTCTTGATCCATGCTCAATCATCCAGGTTAGTAAATCCCAAAAGTTGATTCTGTTCATCTGGACGTAGCGCTTTCAGTGGGAGAAACATTTCGTCACTCATCCAGGTGACTTCGTCAGTCTCAGCTGACTTCTGGTTTCCAACCCTATAAAAAGTACATTTGCATAATGACTGAAACCAGCCCACTGAAGGAACAATAAGGCTGGGAGGTCAGTTCCTTGACCATTAGGTTTGAGTCATTATGCAGATGTACTCTTTATAAGATTGGGGAAAGCTGCAGTCAGCTGAGCCTGAAGAAGTCATCTTGATGAGTGACAAAATGTTTCTCCCGCTGAGAGCGCTACGTCCAGATGAACAGAATCAAACTTTGGGGGCTCATAAAATCATGATTAGAAATCTTCTCAGATGTATTTTTACATTTTAGATCCACAGCAACAAAGTTCACAGCAGGATGTCTCTGTTCAGTAATTATTATGCCCATTACCTGCAAACTGTGAGGTACGCAGGTAATGTCAGGTAAACACTAGCTGTCTGAAACTGTTCCTGTTAAATGTGTGTATAAAGGAAATAAGCTGAAATACAGAGACTGGGTGGATCTGTGCTTTGACACCAAACATTTCTTCCTGTTAAAAGGGAGTTTTTCCTTCCCACTGTCGCCAAAGTGTTTGCTCATAGGGGGTCATATGATTGTTGGGTTTTTCTCTGTATCTATTACTGTACAGTCTACTGTACAATATAAAGCGCATTGAGGTGACTGTTGTGATTTGGCGCTATATAAATAAAATTGAATTGAATTGAATTACATCCCATTTCAGGTACCTGGAACCTGAACCTTCTCTGGAAACCTGGGACACTGGCGGGTTTCTCTTGCTTACCTATCTGCTCATCCTCTTTCTTTCTGCTCGCATGATGATTTCCTGGTTGAGTTTGTAAAGACTTTTGCTCAGGACCTTCTTGCTGTGCGGCAACAGTGCTAACCACCGTCCGCTGTATCTTTTTCAGTCATTAAATCAAACCATGAAAGATCAGCTTGCTTCTCGTGATGAACCTGTCTGTTTTCGATTCCACACCAGGGTCTGCCCACTGGAAAGTTCAGGGATAAGGGTGGAGGATACTCACACAAACATAAAAACCCAGATTGCAACTCCAACTCTCTGTTCTAGTTAACCAGACCTTTCAGGCTCTTGTTCAATTAGAACCTCATGGAGTCTGAGTTAGCGAGACAGTTAAACATCCCTCTATGCCCCCTTAATCCGCCCATTCCCACTAAGTCATTAAATAACCGAGTGTCCCCTCACATAACTCAGCGCACAGAGCCTGTCACCCCTGGCAATCACAAGAAAACACTTACCTTTTTTGCTTTTCATGCACCTCACAAACCACTCATACTCGGCTTTCCTTGGCTAGAATTACATAACCCCCACTTAGACTGGTCAGGTCAGAGGGTAATCAGTTAGAGTCTGTTCTGTCATTCAAATTGCCTTGTTTCTGCCCGTCCACCGGAACCTGTGGAACCATCAACCAACACTGAGACTGTTTTAGATCTCTCCTCTGTCCCCACCAAATGTCATGATCTTCAGGAAGTATTTAGCAAAAGTAAAGCGCTTTCACTGCCACCTCACAGACCACATGACTGCACCATAGAACTACTCTCTGGCTCCACCCGGCCTTCTAGCTGGCTGTATAACCTGCTTAGACCTGAGTGTGCGGCTATGGAAAAGTACATTAAGGAATCCCTCGGTGCAGGCATAATCCAACGATTGTCATCTCAAGTTGGAACTTCTTTTTTGTGGGGAAAAAGGATGGCTCTCTCTGGCCATGCATTTACTTCAGGGGCCTCAGTGATATTACCATCAAGAATAAGTACCTATTACCTCATTAGCTCTGCTTTCAGGCCATTTCACAGCGCCACAGGGTTTACAAAACCCCACATCCGCAACGCTTACCACTTTTTCCAGATCAATCAGGGAGACAAGTGGAAGACCGTTTTAAACATGCCATTGGGGGACTACGAGTATTTGGTCATGCCGCCTGGGTTAACTAATGCTCCCGCAATGTTTCAAGATTAGTTAACGATGTCCTCCGGGAATTCCTTGACAGGTTCGTATTGGTGTATCTGGATGATATCCTCATTTTTCCCAAAACCTGCGAGGAACATCAGTCTCATGTCCATGCTATTTTTCCAACGTTTGCTGGAGAATAAACCTTATGTCAAAGCAAAAAAGTGTGAATTCCATTCCTCATCAATAACTTTTTTCAGTTACATTTTGGCACGGGGGCAGGTGAAGACGGATCTGGCAAATGTGAAAGCTTTAACAGAGTGGCCTACCCCTTGTACCCATTGTAGATTCAAGAAGCATCTCCAATGGGTTTTGGGAATAGCAAATTTTTATAGACTGTTCATTTTCAACTATAGTCAGGTAGCTGCACCACTCAAGTCTCAGCATGCATCTGGTCCCCCAAAGCTGAAACTGCATTCACCAAACTTAAGTATCTGTTCACCACGGCACCTTTTTGGTTCACCCTGATCACAGTTATCATTGCAAAGGTGGACACATCAGAAATTGGAGAAGGGAGAGGTAAATGATGCCAAGTGAAAGAGAATGCTTTGGGGGGGGGGGGGGGGGGGGGGGGGGTCATGCTGCTGTCATGGTCTGTGTGAGCGGCGGTGGTTTCCCACTAGACTCTGGTTTCTGCCTTTGGGTGAAGCCTGGTCAGCCTGTCCACTGTCCACACCTGACAGTAATCTACTAGGCTGAATATAACATCAGCACTCCCAATAACTCTGCTAACCTCCTAATCCTCGGATCATCTACTCACCCTTGCAGTTCAGTCACGTTTTCCTGGATGCTGGTCTTCTTGATTCACTCACAGCCACATTAATGCCTTTCGTCTCTTAGACTTACTGGACCACTTGGCCTGGATTCAAAGCTAACAAGTACTCACCCAGACCTCACCACCTGCCTTCCCCAAGTTGCTTTCCAATTACTGACAAGTAAATGGTAAATGGACTGATTCTTATATAGCGTTTTTCTACTCTCCCGGAGTACTCACAGCGCTCTATACAACATACCACATCCACCCAATCACACCCATTCTCACAAACACTTTATCTGAACTTAGTGCTTTCTAAGTACATTCACACGCATTCATACTCTGATGGATGCATCGGAGAGCAAGTTGGGGTTAGTATCTTGCCCAAGGATACTTGACATGCAGACTGGAGGAGCCAGGGATCGAACCACCAACCTTCTGATCAGTAGGTCAGATCAGACCAGCTTTACCTCCTGAGCTACAGAAACCCCAAATAAGACATTGAAGATAACCTCGTTCACTTACTGTAACCTCCACCAGTGATCTTTCTGATGCTGCTCTACCTCTGTTACAGTGACTCAGATTACCATCTACCAAGACCCATTTCCGGAAACCTACCATAGAGCCCACTTCATGCTCACAGCTTCAAGTGCTTGACTTCCGCCATAGTTCACAGTTCATGTTAAAAAATTCCAAGTGTCAAGTTCCTGTGTGTAAATAAAGCCTTGACGTCTAGTAATATTCAGTTCCTTCACCTTTGTCTGTATTTTGGGTTCACCATGTTGTTCTGGCCACACCGAGGTAACAGATTTATATTTGAAAAACAGAGAGACATGGGGGATTGCAATAAAGATGAGACACAAACCAGACCTTAAAATAAGAACATCTGAAAACGATGTAGGTGCAGTCTGGTAGCTCAAGTATTTGCTTTAAAAAACAGAGCTAGACTCCTGGTTGTTGGAGACAAGTGAACAACTTGAGGATAATAAACCTGTCAGAGGGGCTGAAGGATCAGAGCTCATGTTCTTATAGGCTGGATCTGGATTGTGCTTTGATTCGAGTTGAAGACAAAAATATTTCAGAAATGCTGACATGTCCTGCTGGAGAGAAATATTTAAAGTATCATGACTATTTTAGTGACTATTTTTTAATTTTTCTAAAGTGGTAGTGTTCTTTGAACTGAGCACCTCTGATTTATTTCCCATGATTTTAAGAATGAAGCGATGAGTTCATGTTTACTCACAGAGCTTTGTTGGAGGCTTTGACCACTGGCAGCAGCCTCAGAAGAGCCTTCTCTGAAGCAGAGTATTTCTTCAGGTCAAACACATCCAGATCTTCTTCTGATGACAGTAAGATGAAGACCAGAGCTGACCACTGAGCAGGAGACAGTTTATCTGTGGAGAGACTTCCTGATCTCAGGGACTGTTGGATCTCCTCCACTAGAGAACGATCATTCAGTTCATTCAGACAGTGGAACAGATTGATGCTTTTCTCTGCAGACAGATTCTCACTGAGCTTCTCCTTGATGTACTGGACTGTTTCCTGATTGGTCTGTGAGCTACTTCCTGTCTGTGTCAGCAGACCTCGTAGGAGAGTCTGATTGGTCTGCAATGAAAGACCCAGGAGGAAGCGGAGGAACAAGTCCAGGTGTCCATTTGGTCTCTGTAAGGCCTTGTTCACAGCATTCTGGTAGAAGTGTTTCTCTGCAGATTCTCTTGTTTCAGACTTCTTGGAGGTTGTTTGTTGTTCTTCCAGCAGATTGAGTCCAGAGTTGATGAAGGTCAGATGGACATGAAGAGCAGCCAGAAACTCCTGAACACTCAGATGGATGAAGCAGAACACCTTGTCCTGGTACAGTCCACTTTCCTCTTTAAAGATCTGTGTGAACACTCCTGAGTACACTGAGGCTGCTCTGATATCGATGCCACACTCTGTCAGGTCTGATTCATAGAAGATCAGGTTTCCTTTCTGCAGCTGATCAAAAGCCAGTTTTCCCAGAGACTCAATCATCTTCCTGCTCTCTGAACTCCAGTGTGCATCTGTCTCAGCTCCTCCATCATACTTGACCTTCTTCACTTTGGCCTGAACCACCAGGAAGTGGATGTACATCTCAGTCAGGGTCTTGGGCAGCTGTCCTCCCTCTCTGGTTTTCAGGACACGCTCCAGAACTGTAGTAGTGATCCAGCAGAAGACTGGGATGTGGCACATGATGTGGAGGCTTCGAGATGTCTTGATGTGGGAGATGATCCTGCTGGCCTGCTCCTCATCTCTGAATCTCTTCCTGAAGTACTCCTCCTTCTGTGGGTCAGTGAACCCTCTGACCTCTGTCACCATGCCGACACAGTCAGGAGGGATCTGATTGGCTGCTGCAGGTCGTGTGGTTATCCAGAGGCGAGCAGAGGGAAGCAGTTTCCCCCTGATGAGGTTTATCAGCAGCACATCCACTGAGGTGGACTTTCTAGGGTCAGTTAGGATTGTAGTTTTGTGGAAGTCCAGAGGAAGTCGACACTCATCCAGACCATCAAAGATGAACACAACCTGGAAGTCTTCAAAGCTGCAGATTCCTGCTTCTTTGGTTTCAGTAAAGAAGTGATGAACAAGTCCCACCAAGCTGAACTTTTCCTCTTTCAGCACATTCAGCTCTCTGAAAGTGAATGGAAATATGAACTGGATGTCCTGGTTGGCTTTGTCTTCAGCCCAGTCCAGGCTGTATTTCTGTGTTAAGACTGTTTTCCCAATGCCAGCCACTCCCTTTGTCAGCACTGATCTGATTGGTTCATCTCTTCCAGGTGTGTCTTTAAAGATGTCTTCTTGTCTGATGGTTGTTTCTGGTCCGTCTGGTTTCCTGGATGCTGTTTCAATCTGTCTGACCTCATGTTCATCATTGACCTCTGCAGTCCCTCCCTCTGTGATGTAGAGCTCTGTGTAGATCTGATTCAGAAGGGTTGGTTTTCCTGCTTTAGCGATGCCCTCAAACACACGCTGGAACTTCTTCAGCTTAGACTTAAGTTTAGGCTGACACTTCTGAAGAGCATCTGAATCAAAAAAAGGAAAAAAGAAGGAAAAATACAAATCTGGTCTGAAGGAGCTATCTGACGTACTTTGTCCTTTGTTGAGCCTATCATACGTTTTAGTTTTTAATATACTTATTCTACCAGAAAACCAGAAAAAAGGGGCTACAGGAATTCCTAAATGTAATTCCTGAAAACAGCCACATTAAATGTTTTCAACCTACACATCTGTATTGCTTTGCAGCTTTTCATATGTACCTGATGCCAACATGTGCAGGCTAAACAGGTTTCTGCTTTCTGTGCCTCTTCTCCAAACTTTGTCACCAAAAATAACAACACTGCTATGTTATTTAAATAAGCATCTGAGAGAGATTCAGTAATTCACATTTAATTCTTGTCGTAAATTACAATGGCGAAAGATAATGTAAACCCTTTCTGGCCACACTAAACATGTTCCTTCTCGTTTGGCTCTTGGCGAAGGCAGTCGCACTTTTCTCCTCTTCTCCTTCCCCTTATCTTCCCTGCTTAGCCTCTTGTGTCTTTGTCTTGTCTCATGTGTATTTCACTTCCCTGGAACACTCTCTCACAGTCTGTGTCTAAAAACCTAAAAGAGAATTATGGATTTGATCAACTGGTCTCTGAATGCTATTGACACCCTTTTCTCAACGAGTTGTCTGGGCTCGGGAGAGCCCGAGTGCCCTGGAGGGACTTTCCCTGCCGGATACACGATGGACGAGTGGCAGACATGGAGGATCGTGTGCCTGGCGGGACTGTCGATCGAGGACGCTGAAGATATGTACCTATTCGGAACCATGATAACAGGGTTCTTGCTGATCGGAGCTGGCTTGGCCCTGGTTTATCGGAGAATTAAGAAAGCGGAACCGGCTGTTCAAACCCCCACAAGGCTGCCCGCTGGGATTGAAAGGATGGGACGAGGTGCGGCTTCTCAGAAAGGGCTCAGTGAATGCAGCATGGTTAAGAGCTTGGAGGCGCTAACGGCTGCAGTGAAGGCTCAGAATAACACCTCTGAGTGTATATTGGATTACATCAAGGAAGAATCCACTCGGAACAACACCTTGGGGCGGAAGCTGGATTACATCGCGGATCAGTTGGCTGCGGTCGTGAAGTCTCAGAATCTGCTCTGTGAGCAAAAGCCTGAAAAGACCACAGAATTGAAGGTAAATAACATAATTGAGAGGCTCGCAGCTATCCAGCGGGAGATTGAGAGACCAGTGTCGGTGTCGGAGTGTTAAAAACAGCTTGAAATTCTCATGAGTTGTTTGTAAAAGAAAAATCACAAATCATATAATGCGGCTACCCCTTCGGCGCCAGCTGTGGGCTCAAGGCCTGAGCTGAACAAAAACACCCTGATAACGACTGTGTTGAGTCTGTTCCTTCCCATTCCATGCAAGGCCACCTGGGTTGGCTGGTAGACTGTTTACTTAGCCTGATAGGGCGGAGGACACTGTCTCAGCTGAACTATGGACACGCACACACATACATTTACACTGATAAGCACTCACACATCCCCCCTCCCCTTCCAATGCCTTCGATGCTTGTTGCCTCCTGGGAACACGAGGCGGGTCTGGGCCCACGCTGGAGAGTCGGCGCAGTGGCAGGATGGCTGCTGTGTTGCCTGGGATTACTCCTTATCCCCTAACCAACCTTGTTGCTGGTCACGTGCTCCATAATGTTGTACTGTGGACATTTATGTGCTTTCTGTGCAGAGGAGTTTTTTTGTTTCCTGTTCTCATGCTGTCCTCTATAGCCCAGCATGAGCAGAGGTCTCTTTTTTCCCCTTGTACTTTCCCATTGTAGTGTAGATTTCAGTGTTTTTTCTATAATGCAACGTTCTCTGACTTGTATCCCCATGTGATGTCTGTGTTGTGTGTGTATGGTCGGGGGGCGGGTTCATTCCACTGCAGGGCAACCTGACACTGCAGGTGATGAATAAAATTTGAACTTGAACTTGATTATATAAAAATGTGGCATTTAAGTCAAATGACTCATGCTTTTCTTCTTTAAGGCAATCAGTTTGCATGGTTTTTAAAAGTAAAGAACACTTGTGTTTAATTAAATACAGCTCACATTAGATCTAAGTAGTTTCACAGGTTTATGATGTCCATGTAGTTTAGAAAATACATTTGCAGGCATGTAACAAATCCAAACATTCGTCGTAGAATGACGTTCTTGCCCTCTCCTTTTTCTTACAGTGAATTCTGAGGTTTCACTTTCACATCTCAACAAACTGCAAGGTGACCATTTTTATTCATGGTATATGATGCATGACCTCACCTTGTTGAGCAGATGGATCAGAGTTCAAACGCAGCTGAGAGAAAAGAGAAGGATCTTTGATCTGAAGATGTTTGATTGTTATCTTGCATGCTTTGTCTCCTTTTTTCCTCACTGTGTCGATGAAGCTGCGTGCCTTATCTGCTCTGGCTAGGTTCTTCTCCAGTATCGATTCTTTCTCCAACTCATTTAAGACAGTGTCACATACGAGGGCCTCAAGGAGCTGTGTGAGGATTTCTGTTGTTACCCTCCAGACAAAGGCTGACCGCACCCTGGCAAGCTCCTCCTCTACAGGAAGAAGAAAGAGACATAAACATGCTTCTCAGTCGAAATCATGTGAAAAATATTCTAACTTTGTTGAATTAACACTTCATCATCTCATCAACAAATACTGAATTTTAGGATGTGTGGGGTTAAAATGATGCCAGCTTAAAATGAAACTGAAGAAAATATTGAAACTGAAAAATAATATTGTAACCGATACACAGATGATCTGTATTGCTATACAGACGGGCAGGTATACAGGTATACTATGAACAAATATACATATATAAAGATGAAGCACTGTGAGGTAAACAGATCTACAGAGTGCTATGAAAATATCTACAGTAGTGGAAGCGTAGCTCTCTGAACAGACTATAACAGTGTAGGCACTATAACAGAGACTACACCATGTCAGTGTCCTAAAACTACAGCAGTAACCAACGTGGTGAATGTTGATAATGAAAGGATCATGGTCACTGGGAGGAGGAGTGTAGAAGGGTTAGGTGAGTGTGGATGGAAAGGCTCAGCGGGGACTGAGTTCAGTAGGGTGACAGCTGTGGGGAAGAAGCTGTTCCTAAACCTGCTGGTTTTAGTCTGAAGGCTCCTGTAGCGCCTCCTGGAGGGGAGGAGGAGCTGGAAGAGTTTATTGGCAGTATGAGAGGAGTCCGAGAATGATGCATACTCGGCGTAGACATCTCTTCTTGCGGACATCCTCAATGCCAGGAAGTGGAATCCCTGTGATGTGTTGGGCGCTGCAGTGCCTTGCGGTCAGCAGCAGAGCAGTTCCCACACCAGACTGTGACACAGTTGGTCAGGATGCTCTCTATCACACAGCGGTGGAAGTTGATTCTTCTTCAGTATCCTAAAGAAAAAGAGGCCCTGATGGGCCTTCTTGACCAGGCTGGAGGTGTTAGTTGACCAGGACAGATTCTCAGAGATGTGGATCCCCAAGAACTTGAAGCTGGAGACCCGTCCAAGGATGGAGTTGGATGCATACTAAGGTCTGCAGTCATAGAGGAACGGGCTCAGCACACAGCCCTGTGGAGTGCCAGTGTGAGTGTGACAGTGGTAGAGCTGTTATGGCCTGACCTAACATGCTGAGGTCTGTTGGTCAGAAAGTCCATGAGCCATGATCCAGGTACAGATGGAGTTGTTGAGTCCAAGATCCACACGTTTGGTGATCAGCTTGGAGGGAAGAACTGTACTGAATGCTGAGCTGAAGTCAACTAACAGTATTTTTGCATGAGTACTCTTGTTGTCCAGGTGTGAGAGTACACAGTGAAGAGCTGTGGATACAGCATCCTCTGTACTCCATTGATTTGATAGACAAATTGGTGAGGATCCAGTGTGGGGGGCAAGCATGCCCTGTAATGCATCAGGGCCAGCAGCTTTTTGAGCTTTGCTTTGTGTAATGTTATAAATACTTGGATAATCCTCAGAGTCTCTGGACTTTTACTTAGAGATATTATATTCAGTCCTGTGGGTAGTTATATATTTAAAAATATATGATCCTCTCTGGTTACTCTGGTATAAATGACTCTGAATCACTTAATGGTAAATAACACACTATTGGCAAAAAAAAACCTGTGAAAGAATTCCAGATGACAAGTCTGTAGTTCGACATACAAGTGACGACCTTTGACCTTCATCAGTTTTTATTTAATTGTGTCAGAGAAACTCAAACGTGCTCTTCATGCAGCTGAGTACATTCAGTGTTTAAAACGGAAGCTGTGCAGGTCTGAGATCAGCAGCTTTGTGAAACACCAAGCTGAGGTCCTGTTAATGCTGATATATTGTGACACAGTTACATTTCAATTTAATTCAATTTTATTTATATAGCGCCAAATCACAACAACAGTCACCTGAAGGTGCTTTATATTGTACAGTAGATCGTACAATAACAGATACAGAGAAAAACCCAACATTCATATGATACAGGGGTGATTAATCCTTTTGACTTTGTTTTTATCAATAAAACAGCTGCAGCTTTCACTACAGCACATGTGGTGCTTTAACCTTTGTACTGTTTGCATCAGTTCATTCTGCAGTTAACATGTGAACATGTTGGATGATCTGTCTGCTGTCACTGGGTGGTGTTGAGGTCTGAATCAGCTCCTGTAATCACAAAGAGAACTGAACCATCACAAACTGAAATATAAAGTTTATCTCAAATCTGAAATAGAGCTGATCCTTCTGTCCTCACACACCCAGGATCTGAAGTTCTTCTCTTACATTTCTTTAGTTCTTCAGCTCTGCTCACATACGAGCTGTTTATTTCTTAAAGCCGTATATACCAACAGATTTTCCAATATAATGTTAACCTTTGAGTTGTTGGTGCTTTGTGAATGTGAATCTGCATACATGAGCAGACGGAGCAGGTTTCAGTCCTGGTTCAGTCTGCTGCTGCACCGTGGTCACCAACATACAGAGGTATCATAACAAATATTAATGCTTTTTTCCCTCTCAAAGGATGTAAGCTGTACTGCACATGTAACTTTGTGAACTTACCTCAATAAGAATGATTCAGACTGTTTTATTTAACCTGAATATTTGAAACAAACTTAGTAAAAACAATACACAGAGTCAGTGCTAAAAATGTAATCCGAGGAAAAATGAAACACACATTTGAACTTAAGCTGCCAAGCAGAAGTATTTGGTTTGAGTACATAAATATTAGGCTTTGCTATTTAATCTGTAATTGATGATTAATGAGGGGTTACTGAAGTGCAAGCCTTTTTTAAAATATGTGTTAATATCCTTACAGATGTGGCAAAAGAGTGAAAACATGCTGCTGTTTGCACATATTGAATAATCAGCTCTGCACAGGAGCTGCAGCAGAGTGCAGCCTGTTGCTCTTACAGTGTAATACTCATAATAAAAGTACAGTAACTGTGGTTAGTTACTGACTGAGCAGCCCGGTGCGTTTCTGCTCATTTCGTTCACCTGCACGGGTTAGCTAAACAAACTTTACAAAACAAGTTTTGCCGATAGCCGAGTGCCCATCTTAGCTAGCTAGCTAAGGATGTTAGCTACAGATTAGCTTACAAACACCTTTCACTTACCAAAAATATTGTGGCGGCTCTCAGGTCCTTCTGTCAGGCAGACACTGAAGAACACCTGAGTCTGTCAGTTTGAAACAGTCGGTAAACGCTGGACCTCCTCTCAGCGTCCCCGCTCTATGTGCCGTTCAGAGATACGCAAGTTTCTTCATGACTGCGGCTGCTGCAGATATTAGGTCGTCCATGATTTCTACAGTCACTGGTCAGCAATATAATGTGCGCAAACATATGTGGCTCATATATGTGGCTCTGAAGCCCCGCCCCTCAAGCGCACCCTCAGATGCCGAAGCAGTGCCAACTAATTGAAGCTGAAAAAATAACTGTACGTGGAAAAAAACGATGTAAGTGTGAAAACCACATGAACAGTGAGTTTTTCTTTAAATTTCTATATTTATGTTTTTTCACTATCATTTCACTTTCAATACATTTGTTTCAGTTTCAATATTTCTTCAGTTTCATTTTAAGGTGGCATCGTTTTAACCTCATATGTGGGTTCAAAGTACAAAAAAGTCCAGTTGTTTCTCTGCCAAACTCCTTAGACTGGAAGTTCTCATGTTATATTAATGTCCCACAGAAAGATTAAGGCAAAGATTAGGACAGGTTACAACTCGTGAATTTCATGTACTTGTCACAGTTACAAAAAAGAATCTGCCTGAAGTCTAAACATCCATACGTCTCATCATACAAAGCACTGATCTCCTACCTGCTGATGGAGCTGCTTTGGCTGGCTGTTCTTTAGGTTCTTCCATCATCTTGCTATTAAAAACACGAGAAGATGATTTTACCAAAAGAAACAGTGAACACAGTCTGGGTGTCACATCATATGAATTTGTGTCATGGTTTAGTGTACGGGCCACACACACTGAAACTGATCTGTGTGAAAGAACACATCGATGACATGTGAATGTAGTGATAACCTCATCATAATAGAGGTTTTTACTTTTTCACATATTTGTTCAGTATAATGATTAAATAATCTGACAATACAAACCTAAAATACTTTGTTCCCTGTCTGCGACTTTGTGCGTCTCTGCTGTTAGTGCTTAAAGGAAGTTTTAAACTTAAAATCCTTCCCCACATATGTGACTGTGGTCTCTGGGGCCATTATCCTGAAACACTGGGGCTCAGCCCTGAAAGCTTTGCTATCTTCACCTGATAACAGCAGCTGTTTAAAGTTACTGAGTTTGACAGGGAAGTGAATGTAAATGTGAGACACTGTGTGCTCACAGCTAAAGGCTGCAGTCAGCTGTGTCAGAGCGTCCAATGATCCTTTAATAAACACTCAGAGCTCCATGTTGATGAAGCTGTCATGTGTGAGCTTGTGAGGCTCCTTTAAACTGGCTCTGCTCTGTCAGATGCTCACCTCTTCTTCACTGTCTCATCAATCTGCTGCACTCTTCATCTCCTCCTCTCTCTCTCTGCTGTCCTGTTTAAAAAAAACAAACAAATCAGCGTTAGCCAATCAAACTCTGTGCAGATGCTGCAGCTACAGCTGATATGTCATTCAGCTGTTCATCAATCAGCTTCTGCTGCTGTTTATTCGGCTCTTACTCTGAACACGTGCAGATCTAGGAAGATTTTCTTGGGGTGTCAAAATCAAAGCGTTTGTTTTTTCAAACACACGTGCAGGTGTTTATATCACATATGGTTTAAATGATTCAAATGCAGTAAGTATACATGTTTCATATATCGTCTATAACTGAATTATGTTCTGTAGCCTACATAATGAAACACTTTAGTTGCATAAAACGTGAATTTTGATTTTATGTACTGTATATGTCACAGCATCGCAGTGTGGATGTGGAGAAGAGAGGACCCAAACGCAGGACTCACAGGTGGTGAAGGCTGGTGTTTATGACAGAATGACAGAGCCTGAGATGGATGACTGACTGGAAGACCAGCTGAACAGAAACGACACATGTGGGACTGACCAAGACACTGAACTGGAGGACACTCAGGACTTACACAGGCTAATGATAATGATCAGGGTTCATATGCCTTTTTCAGGGTCAAATTCAAGCACTTCTTAAGCACTTTCAAGGTCCCTTTTCAAACTTTTCCAGCACATCCCTCCCTCACCGCCAAAAAAAAATGCATTTTTCAATTCACATCACCTCAGTAAGACCATGTGAAAGTTAAGACAAATCATCCTAGGTGAACTTAAACACCTTTGTTCCCTTTTTGTTAAGAAATAGAAAAACACTCCACACAAAAATACTGCAAAAGGAAACTGTCGCCTTATATAAAGAGTGTATAAACTCAAAATGCACATGTCACTTAAAAATTAAGATGTGAACAAATCAACTTGTTAGATATTCTTCTCCTGTTGAAAAAACCCCCAAAAAGAAATAAATAAGTCTTCTCATCAGATATTGATGCTTCTTTCCTGTGTGACAGAAAATAGGAGACAGATGTTTGTTTGTTTTTTAAGTTAATTCCCAATAAAGCTGTTCTATTGCTAACTACATTGCTGTCTGTATTATTGCTGAAGTCCTAAACGATCACCTTTAAAGTAGAGCTGGGCGATATGAGATTTTTTCATATCACGATATGTTTTTTTCATTTCAGGCGATAACGATCTCTATCACGATATAAGCCAAATAACTATATTTGTAAGATTTAAATGTGCCGTTGCTCACAAGTAAAATGTGAAATAATCAGCAGCTTGTTTTTATTTAAATATTTATTTCCCATAATAAGTTCAACAGGGTAGATGTACTTAAGGAACATGAGACTTTTTCAGATAAATAAAGGCAAATATTGCAAACTACACAAAAGGCAGCCGCTAAAGCGTTTAAGTTTCAAAACAGAACAAACGAAACAGACTAAACTGTCAATTCCACTTAGAAACAAAATATTAATTCTAAAAATAAATCTTAGTTTGTTTTACAGAAGAACAGACAAAACTGACTAACTTTTGTCAATATCAAATAAACTGAGAACTAAAAGGAAATTCTCAATCTCTCCTTGTTGTATAGCTTAGCTTTTCAAACAGTTTTAACAGTTACTTTAGTCTGACAAAAGCCGAATGACGAATTAGCGCTTCCAGTCAGAGACTGAGGCTACGTCCACACGTACACGGGTGTTTTTGAAAACGGAGATTTTCCGTTTTCGTTTTAAAAATAATCCCGTCCACACATAAAGGCAGAAATGAAGGAAAACGCTGCTATGAACATGCCAAAGCAGCAGGTGGCGCTAGATTCCTAACCGTGCAGAAATGTTGGCCAATCAGAAGTCTAGAAGCCTCGGTGGGAAAAAGTAAACAAAGCTGGGGCATAGAAGCAGAACCGAGTCGTATGTGTGGAGGGACAGTAACTGTGTGTATATGTAAGCATTTAAACACTGCAGAGAGTAGAATTAACAGTATTGTAGAAATTCATTTCACCGAAACAATAACGTGGCGCACAGTGTGACGCATGCACCAGTTTATTGTATTTCCAGACTTGCTTTCGGCACATTTACAGTGAACGCTACTCTGTTTTTTGTCAGACTTGAAATAGCCGAAATACCTTCACACTACGGAACTTCTGTGGCTCTTCCGTTCGACAATCTCTCCGGCATTGGAACCATCATCTGTTTTCTCTTCGGTCACGCTCGGTTGATTTTTCTAGTCGGCACACTCATTTCCTCCATTACGCGCTGGCTGCTTCCCAAACAAACACACGTGTGGCTACTTAGTTTGGATTGGCTGACCTTTTTTTTTTTTTTTTTTTTTTTAAGAGGACAAGAGCGGCGAGGTCTATCGCGATAGTTTAATTTTTCTATCGAGAAAAAGTTATATCGCGATACATATCGTTATCGTTCTATCGCCCAGCTCTACCTAGAAACCAGGTCAATGTGTCTGTAGGTTCAGTCATCCAGGTCATGTGATCTAAGGAGCTTGGAGAGAAAAGAGACGTCTTTAAGTTTCTGGAAGACGTTTCATCTGAGAAGCTTCTTCAGCTCTAAAACCAAACGGTGGAGAGTCCCAGATATTTAAACCTGAGAGGGAAAGAAAGCATGTCGCTGACCCACCACTGATGTTATTTCAAGGAGGAAACTGAGAGCCTTTGCACCAGGAGCACAAACATCAGCTCCAGCAATGATCCACTGATGTGTTTTTGTTCCATGTATGAATGTTGTTATTGACAGAGATGACGTTTGTGTGTCAGTGATGCAGTGACTGTTGTTGTTACCTGTACAGGCTGGTTAGACTCTATGAAACAGATCATACAGATCTCTGCATGTTAGAAGAGACTATTAAAGGTCATGAATGAGACATTTCTTGGCTCTCGGTGAAGGCGGTCGCACTTTTCTCCTCTCCTCCTTCCCCTTATCTTCCCTGCTTAGCCTCTTGTGTCCTGTCTTGTCTCGTGTGCACTACTTTCCCCTGGAACAGTCTCTCACTGTCGTTCTCTAAAACCTAATAGAGAATTATGGATTTGATCAACTGGTCTCTGAACGCTATTGACACCCTCTTCTCAACGAGAAGTCTGGGCTCGGGAGAGCCCGAGTGCCCTGGAGGGACTTTCCCTGCCGGATACACGATGGATGGGTGGCAAACCTGGAGGATCTTGTGCCTGGCGGGACTGTCTATCGAGGACGCTGAGGATATTTACCTATTCGGAACCATGATAACGGGGTTCTTGCTGATCGGAGCTGGCTTGGCCCTGACTTATCGGAGAAATAAGAGAGCGGAACCGGCTGTTCAAACTCCCCCTAAGCTGACCGCTGGAATTGAAGCGATGGGACGAGGCGCGGCCTCCCACACCGAACGCAGCATGGTTAACACCTTGGAGACGCTTACAGCTGCCGTGAAGACTCAAACTAACACCATTGAGCGTATGATGGGATACATCAGAGAGGGGCCTGCTCACAATAACACCCTTGAGCGAAAGTTGGATAACATCGCAGAACGGCTCACTGCAGCTGTGGGGTCTCAGAACCAAAAGAATGACAACACCACGGAACAGAAGCTTGATACCATCATGGGGAGGCTCGCAGCGCTCCAACGGGAAATCGAGGCCCCAGTGTCAGAGTGCTAAATTCGCTGCTCGCATAAAGGAGAAATCAACAATATTCTACATTTGGACACCACGGCGCCAGCTGCCCAGGCCCAAGGCTGGAGCCCACCAAAACAACTCCCTGATAACGACTGTGTGATGACTATTCTTCCCATCCCATGAAGGACACCTGGATCGGCTGGAGGACTGTTTACTTAGCCTGATACGGCGAAGGACACTGTCTCAGCTGAACTATGGACACGCACACACATACACTTACACTGATAAGCACGCACTCATCCCCCCCCCTTCCAAACGCCTTCGATGCTTGTTCCTGCGGGGGAAGGCAGCGGGTCTGCGTGCCGCGCTGAAATGATAGCATGGTGCAGGACGACTGCTGTGTTCCTTCGAATCACCCCCCACCCCCCTATCCATCCCCTGTGGCTTGTCATGTGCTCTGATGTTGTGATGTGGACATTAATGTGCTCTCTGTGCAGAGGAGTTTTTTTGTTTCCTGTTCTCATGCTGTCCTCCCATAGGTGCCCAGCGTGTGAAGAGGTCTCTTTTTTTCCTCTTGTACTTTTCCCAATGTTGTGTAATTTTTTCAGTGTTATTCTCTCAACGCTGCCGGTCTCCGACTGTATTCCCATGTGATGTCTTGTTGTTGTGTGTGTAAGTCGGGGGGGGTCCTATTCCTCTGTGGGGCAACCTGCATATGGCCAATAAAGCATTCATTCATTCATTCATTCATTCATTCATTCATTCATTCATTCAAAGGCAGGGAGGCGTCCTTTACAGCTAAACAGCAGAGTGAGAGAACAGCCAGCACCTCTACATTTATCACATTATACAGCACATGTATGATACTGACAGGGATGAGAAGAATTTAGTGATTCTGATCCCATCATTGATATTACTTATTGATTCTCAGTAGCTCTGCTCTGACAGTCACCACCATCACTGAGCAGCATATCAAAGACATTTGTGCACATTAACTGCATGTTGTGGCTCAAATGTTTGTGCATGTTGGAGGCATTTCCTCTTTGTTGTGATCAGTGTTGGTCATTACTCAAAACAGTCATTATTACACATATTACACAGAACACTTTGATTAAAAGTAATGGAGTACGTTACTTCATTACTCCTCATAACATTACTTTGATGTTAAAATGAACAAATGAGCATGTAACAACATAAAGCTGAGGTACAGCCCCACACACCAACACAGATCCTGATGAGGTCACGTGATGTTTCTCTGAGTGTTTATGAACACAAATCAAAGATGAAACAGCACAAAGACACTTCAAAGTGATTCTACTGTAGAAACATGAACAGGTAGAAACCTGCAGCCTGACTGCTCATCACTTTGTTACCTGTTCAAGTTCAGCAGCAGCAGCTCACTTTATCACGGTGCTGGTCTGGGGTCAGTGTTTACTCAGCTTTAACTAGTGATGGGACGTTCTGTATCGAGGCTTCGAAGCGTGTGTCGAGTAATGGAGGGGGCGTTTCCGCGAAGCGCGTATCGAGGCTTGCTTCATTTATGGGAGGAGCTGAAAATGATGACGTCCGAAGCCTCGCTGCCCGGCTGTACCACGTGACTGGATCAGGAAGCGGTTCGAACTTTGCCGCGAGCTATGACAGCGATATAAACCCCTCAGACAAAATGTGGGCGTTTGATGGAGAGTTGCGGTTAGTGAGAGTTAGAGACAGTTTAGAAAAAAAAAATCGCCTACGACCTGCCACAGTGGAGAAACTGTTTCTTTTTAACAAAAACCAATGATGTGTCCCCTAAACACTAATCACTGTCCTTGCCTCAATGTTACAAAAGCACAACCACTGTCCACACCTCACCTCACAGTATATGATCATTTCCATTTTAGGCATTTCCAAATAATCATGTTCCATACTGCCAGTATAAATATACACAGTACACTGCATCACTACAATATACATGTTTTACACACTCCTTCTGTTGTTGACATTTACAGGCTGTGTGCAAAAAGGCCACACTCTTCAAATTCATGCCAACTAATATTTTTACGTCCAGTAGGTGTCCTACTAGAGCAAATGAAGCTTCAAGAAGCTTCGCGTTGGGGTGAACCAATTGGATGAAAAGCTTCAGTGCTTCATGAAGCTTCATCTGCCCATCACTAGCTTTAACCTCACTCTGGGTTCTTGGCTAGCCTAGCTTTAGCTTAGTGTTAGCATGCTGTGTGCTAGCTTAGCGTCAGAGCTCTGCAGGTGTCTCGTGTGTAAATATTAATCACAGTGACAGTAAAGGAGGTAAAGGGCTGTGACGTCATCACGTACGCTGCGTCCTCTGTGGGCTCTGAGTGAACTCAAAGTACAAACTACAAGTACACAAACACGAACGTAGCTCAGAGTGGCGGACACACTCGGCCTCGTTGGTCCAGCTGTGAGTCCGTTACCGTGAACTATGGAGCGGCAGATTTGTGCTGAACTAAGCTGCACACAGCTGATGTTAGCCAGGAAACATTACACACTGACTTTAATGGAGAGACCGGAAATACAAACACACACAGTTTGTTGTGTGAAGAAATCAAACACGAGCTGAACAAACAGTAAAGTTCCTAAAGACAAACTGTTAAAGGAGGAAACAAAGCAAACTTACAGTTTCTTCACACACCAACAACAAGCTCCACTCCACACCTGGACACTAAACACGGACACACAGGTGAGCTGCTTCCTGGAAGGAGGCGGGACTCCACCTGAAACTCAGCACAGGTGGGAGGGGCTCAGCTCTGTGTGTGCTGATGTGTTAACTTTAAAAATATGCCGTCTGACTGCTCAGACTGAGTCAGAGTAAAGTTCACATGCTGACGTGTGGAGACATGAAACCTTGTTGTAGCTGCAGGTGTGAACACACTGATCCCAGATCAGCTCTGCTGTATTTGTAACATGAACATTTCTGCTGCAAAGCTTCAAATGTTCAGCATGTTTCTCTGTTTCCAGTCTATAGATCCAGTCACACTTTCTACCTTCACCTGTGCAGTAAAGACTGAGAGCAGAGCTGAAAGCAAGCGTCCAATCAGTGAGCAGCATCAACACCTGAGCTTCATTCAGACTCTGTTATTGAAGATGTTGTTGGTACAAAGTTCATCTGCTGCTCACATGAATCCATGAAAGATTTATTTCACTGAATGTTTCTTCAAAGCTCATTTCAACCTGTTGAAGTCATGAATGAAAGTGCAGACTGAGAGTGGATCACATGATGTTTGAGGTGTGTCATGTGACATGTTCAGTATTGTCACACATGTCTAGATTGTCCCTGATATCATAGCTGCTCAAACACTGATGATTATATTTGAAGAATTATTCCTGATGGCAGCAAAGTTTGAATGGAGCTCTCTGTCTGTGCTGATTTGTCGCCCTCTGGAGGTCAAAGCACAAACTGCATGATGTCACTGTAACCACCACAGAGACAGGAAGTGTTTTTATGACTGAAACACTGAAATGATGCTAACGGCTGTCGTTAGGCTCACTGACAGCAGTGCTGATGTGTTCATGTCAAACACTGGCTCAGGTCAGACTCCTTCATCCTTCTCCAGCGTGAGGCCGCCCTCAGACCCACAGGAGCTCTGACCTTTGACCTCCTGACCCTAACCATTTTAGTCTTGTTGCATCTTTAAATGCAAATCCATCCAAACTGTAGCCGAGCAAAAGAAGCTGGAAGCTGTTCTATGAATGATGTTCATCCCAGAGTTTCTGTTAAACGCTGCTGCTGTGCTACATTTGTCATTTCCTGCTTTCACTACCATCCATGTCAAAGTGCTGAACTCATCTGATCACTTTAATGCAGTAAAGCAGGAGCTGTAAGTCTGACATTTATTTACTGTCATTACAAACACACACATCTGGATTAGCATTCAGACAAAGGGCTGAAAAAAAATCAGCATTTGATTATTATTATTATATATCCTGTCTATCTGTCAGTGCTGAAAGCAGACGTCACTGATCACATGACTCTGAGGGATGTTTCCAGCACTTTGCTGAATCTGAGCCATGAAGATTTAAGGCTCAGCTCTGAAGGCAAAGCAGGTCTGAGCCTGTGTTAGCAAGCTGTACCTAATAAAGTGGCAGCAAGGACTCAGTCAGTAATGATCAGAGCCAGCAGGGGGCAGCACAGAGAGGTGAGGAGCTGTCAGAGAAGCAGGCTCACATCAGACTGGCCATATTCCATCATCTATACCTGAAATAATCATCAAACACACGCAGAGCAGAAACATGTGGAAACATCTGGAGCTCAGTCTCAGTTTGATCCCTCAGAGGTTTACCTCAGTCCTGCTCCTCTACTTCCTGTTTACAGCGCACATCATGCTGTGTACTGAGGGTCATGTGGTCAAATTGCTCGCTCTCTGTTACTCTGACAGAGAGCGAGCACAGTTATCCTAATGTGTGACATCACTTCTAACCACAGAGCATTCAGCTTTCACAGCAGCCAACATCCTGTCACACTGAGCATGTGCAAACACAGCAGCCAACAACCTGTCACACTGAGCATGTGCAAACACAGCAGCCAACATCCTGTCACACTGAGCATGTGCAAACACAGCAGCCAACATCCTGTCACACTGAGCATGTGCAAACACAGCAGCCAACATCCTGTCACACTGAGCATGTGCAAACACAGCAGCCAACATCCTGTCACACTGAGCATGTGCAAACACAGCAGCCAACATCCTGTCACACTGAGCATGTGCAAACAGAGCAGCCAACATCCTGTCAAACTGAGCATGTGCAAACACAGCAGCCAACATCCTGTCACACTGAGCATGTGCAAATAGAGCAGCCAACATCCTGTCACACTGAGCATGTGCAAACACAGCAGCCAACATCCTTTAATGATAGAACAAAACTCAGACATCAAAGTTTCTCACATTACAGAATCAGATGAACAGACATGAAGGGATAATTGTGGTTTTATGCACAGAGTCAGAATCAGACTCAGAGGTGTTCCTCGTGATGTTTGGTGATGGAAACAGTCTCATCGACGTTTCCATCACCAAACTAGAGAAACTAGTAGCTGCACGCAGCAGAGTTTAGCACAGCTGATCTCTGTGACACATCAACAGGAACAACATGTTGTTAAACAGGACTGTATAAAGACTCAGAGTCTGACTCACACCTGAACAATGAGGCTGTGCAGCATCGTCCTGTCACACCTGCTAAACCACTCGTATCAGTTTGAGCCCGAACAGTAACACGGTCACATGACCGACGAGGCCAACGCGCCCAGACGAACGTCTTCCTCGTGGAACTAACTTGTTCCTGTTATCAGATTTGTGAGCAGCAGCTGAAACTACCACACGAATAAATGTTCTTCAAACTGTTTGATTCCAGCCAATCAATAATCTATAATCATGAGGATTCAAACACAAGAGCGGAACGTGTGGTTACATTGTAACCTTGGTTCTCTGAGTGAGAGACTCTCTCCCCTCTGTCACATATGGAACAGAGGGGAGAGAGAGTGTCGGTGTGATGGAGAACATCAGGTCCAAACATCACAGAAACAAACAAACTGTTAAAGGAGGAAACAAAGCAAACTTACAGTTTCTTCACACAGAGACACCAACAACAAGCTCCACTGTCCCACTCTGATCCCGTCTCCTCCTCTTTTATTCTTGCTCTGAGCTCTTTTTGGGTGTGTGTTTCTGTCTCCACCCACAGGAATGCATTGATACACTGTTGATAACGACTCGAGAGCAGACGTGTGACAGAAAACAGAAAAATAACCTAAACACCTAAATAACGTAAAATAAACAGAATATTTATTAATATGTTTAATTTCTCTTTAAAAACTTTTCTGCTCCTCAAATCCTTTGTTTAAGTTCAATCTAAGGAAAGAAAAGCGTCTTCTTTAAGTTTCTCAAAGAAGTCCACGATCTGTAGGCTCATGGAGACACTGTGTGCTCACAGCTAAAGGCTGCAGTCAGCTGTGTCAGAGCGTCCAATGATCCTTTAATAAACACTCAGAGCTCCATGTTGATGAAGCTGTCATGTGTGAGCTTGTGAGGCTCCTTTAAACTGGCTCTGCTCTGTCAGATGCTCACCTCTTCTTCACTGTCTCATCAATCTGCTGCACTCTTCATCTCCTCCTCTCTCTCTCTGCTGTCCTGTTTAAAAAAACAAACAAATCAGCGTTAGCCAATCAAACTCTGTGCAGATGCTGCAGCTACAGCTGATATGTCATTCAGCTGTTCATCAATCAGCTTCTGCTGCTGTTTATTCGGCTCTTACTCTGAACACGTGCAGATCTAGGAAGATTTTCTTGGGGTGTCAAAATCAAAGCGTTTGTTTTTTCAAACACATGTGCAGGTGTTACACATGGTTTTCATAAAGTAGCAGCCAGTTGAGGAGGATGACTCTGAGGATGATGAGGTAACTTTTACAAACATGAGAAACCTCATAGATGGGAGCCAGGAATCATAAAACTAAAATCAGTTGGCGTTATCATCACACCTAACGCGTTATTTACGAACACGTTAGTCCCAACACTGATTGTTACAGGATACAGCAGCAGGGAAAAGTTCTGGACTGTCACGATTGGTCAGAATTAGCCCAACAAAATATAACCAATTTTACCTTTTTCTAAAGACAGAAAACACATCTAGTCCTTTTTTCTTTTACATATATTTTTTTAATTAATCAACAATAAAGCTCAACGCTACACCAGCTTCTAGCTTTGATTGACACAAAACTTAAAAATCAGCCTAATTCTGAGGAGTCACTGCATGACACTCACAGTCTTTGTCATTGTTGATTCTTAGCTCACAAACAGTTCTTATGAGGACTAACTAGTGGTGAAGGTTTAGCTCTTCATAAAGTTACAGGAGGATAAAATAAACATGAGATCGTTGAAATAATCCTGTCTGATCACACGTGTGGACAATAAACGCTGTAACAGAAAATGAACAGTAATGTAACGACACTCATCTCTCACGTCTGCACTAAACTAAAACGTCACTACTTCCACATCTAGTTGGTTTTAATGGAGGCGGAGTCTCCCTGCCCAGTGCGCACTCAGGATAATTAACTTGTCACAACACAGGAAGTGAGCGCATGTAAATCAGAAAATCAGGTCTAGAAACGCAGTGAGGGAAATGAAGTGAAAGATCTTCGTTTTAACTGACAGGTTTCACTGACACTCAGAGACCTGCAACAACATGAAAACACATCACTGTAACACTCAAAACTCAATCATATGAAATCATAACTGAAGGACTGTGATGATGTTGTGTTATGGAGCGTCTGCTGAGTCCAACCTCTAAGAATTACGAGTCTGGACTTTAATGATTAATGATTCAAAATTCAGACATCAAAGTTTCTCACGTTACAGAATCAGATGAACAGACATGAAGGGATATTTGTGGTTTTATGCACAGAGTCAGAATCAGACTCAGAGGTGTTCCTCATGATGCTTGGTGATGGAAACAGTCTCATCGACGTTTCCATCACCAAACTAGAGAAACTAGTAGCTGCACGCAGCAGAGTTTAGCACAGCTGATCTCTGTGACACATCAACAGGAACAACATGTTGTTAAACAGGACTGTATAAAGACTCAGAGTCTGACTCACACCTGAACAATGAGGCTGTGCAGCATCGTCCTGTCACACCTGCTAAACCACTCGTATCAGTTTGAGCCCGAACAGTAACACGGTCACATGACCGACGAGGCCAACGCGCCCAGACGAACGTCTTCCTCGTGGAACTAACTTGTTCCTGTTATCAGATTTGTGAGCAGCAGCTGAAACTACCACATGAATAAATGTTCTTCAAACTGTTTGATTCCAGCCAATCAATAATCTATAATCATGAGGATTCAAACACAAGAGCGGAACGTGTGGTTACATTGTAACCTTGGTTCTCTGAGTGAGAGACTCTCTCCCCTCTGTCACATATGGAACAGAGGGGAGAGAGAGTGTCGGTGTGATGGAGAACATCAGGTCCAAACATCACAGAAACAAACAAACTGTTAAAGGAGGAAACAAAGCAAACTTACAGTTTCTTCACACAGAGACACCAACAACAAGCTCCACTGTCCCACTCTGATCCTGTCTCCTCCTCTTTTATTCTTGCTCTGAGCTCTTTTTGGGTGTGTGTTTCTGTCTCCACCCACAGGAATGCATTGATACACTGTTGATAACGACTCGAGAGCAGACGTGTGACAGAAAACAGAAAAATAACCTAAACACCTAAATAACGTAAAATAAACAGAATATTTATTAATATGTTTAATTTCTCTTTAAAAACTTTTCTGCTCCTCAAATCCTTTGTTTAAGTTCAATCTAAGGAAAGAAAAGCGTCTTCTTTAAGTTTCTCAAAGAAGTCCACGATCTGTAGGCTCATGGAAATTCATTTTCTTGTTCTTTGAGCAGAAACACCAGAGTGTAGAGCAGGAAAACGATCCCAGCAGGACGTCTCTGTTGGGGAAATATCCCAGTTATTCCCCTGAGCCTGGTTAGTGAACTGAGTCAGAGCTGTTCATCGATCCTACAGGTGCTAACATACAAACACGATCAGCAGCTTCTCTCATATGGAGAACACACTTCAACATCTGCAGCAAATCCTGTGTTTTATGTTGATGTGACCAACATCTTGTGTTGAGTCTTTGAAGATGAGGAGCCAAACACAGACAGTGGATCCAGAAGGACTGTTTATTCAGGGCTTTAATACGACTGAACTGATGCTTCACATCCTGTTTAGAGACGATCGACCAACACAGGCTCAGTCCTCACTCATCACACGGACTTCAGTCACACTGGGATCAACAGAGGAGACTGTTCACCATCACAGTTCAGCAACAATAATCAGAGCTTTTCTCTCTTGGTGAGGATCACATGTTCTGACACACAAAATATCTTCTGCTTTAACTCGTCTCTCTTTTTTAGTTTGGTTGTTGTGTTTTTTACTCTTTGTTCCTGTCAGTGTCAAATATGAGAGCAAACTGTTTTATGCAGGAGCCAAACCAACACCAAGCTGACCAAGAGAACCTATAACACCACCAGAATTTATTATCCAGACTTTACTGACAGATTTATGTGCAAGTAAAGCTGTTTTTTTTTAATTATGTTCACTGCGTTCAGCCAAGGAAGCATTCGTTCTTGGAAGTTCACGAAACGAGTAAATCCAGTTCAGCAGAGTTCCAGTTTGTAGCACAGCTGATCTCAGCTGATCAACAGTAACAACAGTAGGGGTGGGCCATAGAAACGATATACGATAGAAACGATATAAATTTGGCCAACGATAGAGATTGTGACTATACCGCATGTTGATGATGTCATCAAGCTGCGCCTGTTTTGGTCGAAAGCATCGCAGCAGCTACAACAATTATCATCTGCAATTATGGCGGACGACAGTCATAACAAAGAGATGAAGCACTATTGAAATATGGCGAAAGCCAAAAAGTTAGCATTCATCCTCCAGCTTCACTGTGCTAATGTTATGCTAACATAGCTGTGTCGCTAGCAGTCATGTAGCACAACATTATATACCAGGTAGTCCAACTTCAGTAACCCTGCAAACGCCACTGCTGTTTAGTCTTCATTTATGTTGGAAGTGATAGCAGAGCTGTACGTTTGAATTAGTTTCAAAAATCTCTCAGTCAGAATATGCTATGAAATGTTTAGGTGGAAACTAGCGAGCTAACTTCCTGTTAACTTCTAACTCCGTTAAATTGAATAAATTCTGTTTTCATGGATGCCTGGATGTAGGGCTGCTCGATTATGGCAAAAATGATAATCACGGTTATTTTCATTGAAATTGAGATCTCAATTATTTGACAATATTTATTTAACAATAACAATGTGTTGAATAATGACTTTAAAGGTTGTCAAAAAATAATATTAAATAGTGTGCAAATACTGATAACAGTGCAAATGTTTGCAATATAAAAAAATAAATGAAAAATGTAAACATCTATGTTTAGTGAACTTTGCAGTGTTGCTCTGTGGTGCAGCTACGACACCGTAGCAAAGTTTACACACAGTCTACTTGATCCACGTCTGACTGAACCCATGTTTCCAAACCACTGAAGTTTTTTACCTCTCTGTTCAACCAACAGCAGTCACTCTCCTCTCCAAATAACTTCTGTTTAGCTTTCCAAGCTTCCCTCGGGTCCTCTTAATCAGCGGTCCCCAACCCCCGGGCCTCGGACCGGTCCCGGTCGGTGAGTCGTTTGGTACCGGGCCGCGAGAGTTGAGGCTCAGGTGTGAAATGTATAGTTTTCAGGGTTTTTATTGGTTTTCCATGTTATTTTGTTATCGTTTTTATCGTTGACTTGGTTTTCCTGGGTCTTTTCACGTGTGTTATGAATAAATTTTCTTTTTTTCGGTACCGGTACTGGTTTTATTTTGTTGTATTTATCCAACACCTTAATGGCCGGCCCGTGAAAATATTGTCCGGCATAAACTGGTCCGTGGAGCAAAAAAGGTCGGAGACCGCTGCTCTTAATTGTTGTGACGCGTGTTTGAAATGCAGAGAGGTGCGCTCGATTTGCCACACGGAGCAGCGCGAGAGTAAAGCACGAGGGAGGGGCTAATAATCGGCTCAGTCATTTTTAATGATCGTTGAAAGCCCAGATCGTAATCGAGATTAAAATTCGATTAATTGAGCAGCCCTACCTGGATGTTAAACTTAATTGTTACACCTGGTAAAGCAGCAACGCTGATGATTTAATTAAAGATGAAAGAATTTAGACCATTTTTAACTCTTTGTGTTCGTTTGACTTTGGGACCTGAAGCTGTCGGAGTTTTGGACCCAGATTACTCCGTGAAGCTCCTCCCTACGGCAGCCGTAATGCTCTGACGATCCATCAAGCAGTGCTGCTTACCAAAGTTGTACTAAAACATTTTTAACAGATTTCTGCAGCCAAAATCGGTTCGAGGTCAGTAAGCACAACCAGAATTCATACATAAGGCACACTCTCGATTTTTGAGGAAATTAAAGGATTTTAAGTGTGGAAAATATGTTATACAGAAGAATATATCGTGATATGGATTTGAGGCCATATCGCCCAGCCCTAAACAACAGGTTATTAAACACATCAGTTTGATCCACAGATCAGATCATACATCAGGTTTACTTCATGTAAAATAAACGTCTCACTCTATGAGCTCCATCAGTCTGTGTACCTCCTCATTGTCATTTCTGAGCAGAGTTTACCTGCACACTTCCTCATGTCTGACAGTGTCACAGTGTGTGTGTGTGCCAACATTAACCAGCTTATCATCAGCTGCTTGTGCTTCATGAATAACTCAGACTGACAGAGTGATGAACAGAGCACAGAGGGAGGCTCTGCTCTGGTCCATCAAGCAGGATTCACATAGTAACATGTTTTTCCTTTGAACACTTCATTGTGTTTAACTTGAAACAGATTAAAAAGTGTTCGATTGTGCACTTCACACAGTCCTGAGTCACAGAGGCTTAAATGTGTTTGATTCTGAGAGGCTTTACTCCTGCATCAACATCAAGTATATGTAGGATTTAAACCGCAGTGAAAACATCCTTAAATATTGATGGTGTGTGAGAGAGTCTGTATTTACTTCTGATTATCTCTGTTTGCAGTGACCCTGAACTGAGCTGGAGCAGCTTCATGTTGTTTTGACGTCACTCAGTAAAACCTGAATGTCGGCTTCTGAAGAACAAACTGGTTTCATCTGTTTCCAGTTAAAGGGACGATCATTGTTCCACCAGTGATGTTGGATCCAAAGTTTCATTCAGATCGTTTTAAACTGTTTATCAAAGACAAATGTTTGAGTGCAGAGTTACTGACTGATAACCAGAGTGGATTCAGCCAATCATCAAATCATCTCATTGGTTTTATTTTATGTAAATACAAACGTCTCACTTCCTGATCTGCTCATAAAGTTCCTAAAGACAAACTGTTAAAGGAGGAAACAGAGCAAACTTACAGCTTCTTCACACACCAACAACAAGCTGCACAGCTGCACACTAAACACAGACACACAGGTGATTCCTGGAAGGAGGCGGGGCTTCACCTGAAGCAGGACAGGTGGAGACTTGATAGGAATTTTCCCCGTACAGGGAGGAGGCTGATCTTCAGATGAGTTCCTGTTAAATCTGACGAAACAAAGTTAAAAGTGGACTCAGTCTTGTCTGATTTCACTCTGTTTTTCACTGAGCAGGTTTAAGTTTTATTAATGAAAATCAGCAGAGCTTGGTACTGATGGAAGACCCTCCTCTAATCGCTGTCATTCAGAGTGATCCAACCTGTTTGTGAATGCAGCTCACAGACTCTCCGCATTTCCACACGACTTAAATGGTAAATGGCCTGCATTTGTATAGCGCTTTACTCTACATTCAGTCATCCACCCATTCACACACACATTCACACACTGGTGATGGCAGCTATATTGTAGCCACGGCTGCCCTGGGGCGCACTGACAGAGGCCAGGCTGCCGGACACTAGCGCCACCGGGCGAGTCCCTTCATGCATCGTTGACCAACGTGGACGTGGTGGAGTAACAGTTGTGGAGAATGCAACAGCTGAGGTTTGAGAAAAGGAGCTAATAGCCAAGGTCAGCGGCTCTCCTACTTCCTCATAAGGAAACTTCTCAGGTGGATGTCTTTCTCTGTCAGAGCGCCTCCACCTTACTGGCTGTGGTGCAGTGAGATCTGAGTCAGTCTTGGTAGGAGTCAAGTCAGGTTCATCAATCACAACATGGTCTGAAGACCAAGCACCTGAGTGAACATAGTCAACACGACTTGTGCCAAAGACTTCAGGTGTGTCAGGTTGGTGGGTTTGCCAACCAGGTAAGGACATTTCTGGTATAACAGTGTCAGAGAAGTTCTGACGTGCACTGTTGGGCTTCCTGTTAGACTCTCTTGGTAAACCTCAGAGCCTGACGTCTACAAACCAACTGTCCTTTGACATTTTTAGATGTGGGGTCAAAAGCAGAGCTGATCGAGGATTTCAGTGATGGCTCCAAATATCTAACCTGCACTTTTACATAGCAGCTGCTCCGTCTGTCAGTAATTTAAAAACTTTTAATGAGCTGCTGTTTCTCACTGACCGTCAGCTGTAGCTGAGCAGGATATCATTGCATTTGAATCCTCCTGGCTCTCTTTAACCCGAGTTCCTTCTGATTGGTTTCCTGGTTCTACAAAGAGAGTCTGCTGCCTGAGGGCCCCACCTCCTCCTCCACCTACTGCTGTGGACATTTACAAAACGTCAATCCAAGAAAAATTGTCTGGTTTGTAATAGATAGTCATTTTTTATTAGAGTCTACAGCAGGAACCAACCTGAACCTTGTTATGAGCTGAATCAGTGCTGGACTGTAGAAATGCTGTTTCAGTGGCTGCTGCAGGAACTAACATGGAAACGTGTTCAGCAGCTTTCCAGCTCTAATATAGGAAACACAAGATCAGAGTTTGGACACACTGGAACCAAACAGTTTTGTCTCGGACTTTTATTTCAAAACAACAACTGGTTGTCTTCATTTTCAGTTCTGATGAGCTCACATGTTTAAGATCATCGGTTTAAAAAACCATAAGGCCGTGGATCCTTAAGGGTTTTATGGTTTGAGTTTACAGTGAGAGGTGTTGATAATGATGTTGGCTGTTTTCAAGTTGAACAATCTTCCAGGGAAGTTTAAACTAGAAAAACGAGTCACTGCCTGCAGCAGAGTTTCAGTTTGCAGCATTCCTGATCTTTGTGCAGCAGCAACAACATGTTGTTAACAGAGCTGTGTAAAGACTGACTCACCTCACCAGGCTCTCTTTCATTCACATCATACACAACATTTACTTCATTACAAGCTGTGCTGCTCAAGTTACTGGAAATAAGCACTCAGTTACTAAGTAATCCCATGTCTTTACTGATTACTTATTTTCAAAAGTATTTGGTTACTTTACTCTTTAAAAAAACACGACTTGAATACGTACTAAAGTAGAAAGTAGACGTTTCAGCCCGAGACTTTTTCTGCATAATCCATCATATAGAAATGAATCAAATTAAAAAGCCTTTCTTTTAATTGTTTTATTGTTTTTAATCTTTTTATTTTATGCATCAAGAAAAGATTAAATTATATTATAACTGTTTTTGACTTGATGAAATGTGTTTAACATTTAAACCTATTTCCTGTATATTCCAGCACATGACATAAAATAATGTTTTGTGTTTCCACTCCCGAGTGGGGCGGGTGGAGGTCTGCCCACAGCGGTCATGTCAGGGGGAGGATCCGGGGGTTTCTCTGTCAATGTCACGTTCCCATGGCAGCGTGCTTGCTCAGATCTGAAGTGTTATGGTCCTGGGTGGGTGGCCCAGTGTTTTTTGAGTTTTGGTTTCTTCTCATGGTTCCTTAGTTTTTTAGTGTTTCCTGAGTTCTAGTTTTAGGGCTTGTTATGTGGCTTCCTTCTGCATTTCCTGTTTTATTGTGAAGGTCTGTGTCTTATGCCAGAGTGTTCAGTTTGCGTTTCCCCTGTCTCGTCTTGTCAATCAGAATCGGCCGTGCCTCCCTCCTGTGTGTAGTTTCCCCTCTGTGTATTTATAGTGTGTGTTGTCTCGTGTTCGTCGCTGGTTCGTCTGTGTCGTCTCCTTCACGTCTCCCTGCATATCTTTCTAAGGATTTCAGGTTTGAGGTTAGTTTTGTTTAGTGATGGGTAGATGAGGCTTCGTGAAGCGTTTCAGCACATTCCCCAAACTGTACCGATACTGTGTCGACACAGTGTTGCTGTTTTGCTCCATACTGACACCTGCTGGACTTTAAATATCATTGCAGGCAACCTACTTGAGACTCAACAGACACCTAGTCATACTTGTTTACACTGTAAGGTACAGTGGAACCCCGACTTACCAAATTAATTCGTTCCCGAGGGTCTTTCGTAAGTGGAACATTTTCGTAAGTCGAAGCACCCATTGCGCGTTTTGAGTGAGGCGATGCTGAATGATAGGCTATAGGCTAACAACAATACTCTAACTAGAACAACAATACATCAGTGGAACAGCGATGCGCAAGTACGGAAGCCAAGGGGTTGTCTCCGAAAACATTAGAGCACTTTTGCAAACATGTGATGTCTTCAGGGGCGGATCTAGAAGGGTGGCATGCATGTGCCACCCTAAAATGATCCCTTGCCACCCCAAGTGCCACCCCAGTTTTGCATTTGACAGTGTTGTTTATTAAAATAAGATCGCATTAACAGTTTGAGCGTAGTTACAGTCAGCAGTGATATATACACATATATAGTATATATATATATATATATATGTATATATATATATATATATATATATATATACATATATATATATATATATATATATATATATATATATATATATATACATATATATATATATATATATATATATGTATATATATATAGCATATACACTGGGTGAATGTGCAGTAGTAGCAGCAAGCAGGTGAATTCTGTACATTAATATGAATAGACGTCTGACTATTTTACAGGATAGACAATATAAACATATTTAAAATTAAAGGAATTGAAATGTACATTGTGCCTTGGTTTAGTGTCTGGAAGAGTCCTGTCTCAGTCAGTTATAGATGATGTGAGAGGGTGGGTGTGTGTGTTTAGGGCACGGATGGCTTGGGGATAGAAGCTCCTCTTGAGTCTCTCTGTCCTTGCCCGGATGATGCGGAACCTTCTACCAGATTGCAGGAGTTGGAACAGTTTGTTGCCAGGATGGGACGGGTCCTTCAGTATCTGCTCTAGTCCGGCATCTCCTGGTGTAGGTGTCCTGAAGCGGGGGGAGAGCAATCCTGCAGCAGCGTTCTGCTGTACGGATCACTCTCTGGAGAGCTTTTTGGTCCTTCACACAGCTGTTCCCGAACCACGATGTCATGTTCTGTGTGAGGATGCTCTCCACAGCGCCTGTATAGAAAATCCTGAGGATCTTTGGAGAGACCCTGAACTTCCTCAGTTGTCGTAGGTGATACAGGCGCTGCCTAGCCTTTTTGGTCTGGACCTGAATGTGTCAGGTCTGAGGAGATGTGGACACCAAGATACTTGAAGGACTGCACCCTCTCCACTGGAGCTCCATTGATGATAATGGGCTTGTAGTCTCTGTGCGATGTGAATTATATTATATGTGAATGATATAATGTTAAATTACTATTAAGCAAATGGCTGACTAAGTATTGTAGACTTTAGTTTACTGCAGCCATGTTTCATATAAATCAGGTATCATACAAAAATAAAAATAGCTTCAAATACAGTCATGACAATAAAGAATATGACTTTAAGGACTTAACATCATTACTTCAGTTATAGTACACCCACATCTCTGATACATTAGCACTTGTTAGGTGTGGCTGTGTGAAAACAGTAGATCGCGACACAGACACAGAGAAACACAGGGCTTAAATACACAGAGGGAGCAATCAGGGAATGGGTAACAGGAGGGAAACACAGCTGGGGCAAATCAGGCCTAACGAGACAAGAGGAAGCAAAACCAGACACATTAACATCAGACATGGACTTTCAAAGTAAAACAGGAAACATAACACAGACTCATGGGCAGGCACTATAACAAAGGGAACAGAGACGTGGGAACAGGGCAGACACAAACACTGACTGAACACGGGGATCTAGGAACTTAGGATACACATAGACGCGAACTAGACAAGGGAACTCAGTGTACTAAGGGAACACTGAATGACCTGGTGGGTTTTGTCCATAAAACTACTCATCTACTGACCTTGGTTTTAAGTTGGACAGTGATTTTAAATTGGACAACCAAATCAGAGCAGTGGTGAAGTCCAGTTTTTATCATTTAAGGCGACTGGCAAGAGTAAAATCTTTTCTTTCCAGGCAGCACCTTGAAACAGTGATCCATGCTTTTATTTCTTCCCGCCTGGACGACTGTAACTCACTTTATGTGGGGGTCAGTCAGTCGTTGCTCTCACGTCTGCAGCTGGTTCAAAATGCGGCTGCACGACTCCTAACAGGAACTCAAAAAAGAGAGCATATAACCCCCGTGCTGGCCTCTCTGCACTGGCTGCCTGTGTCTTTTAGAGTTCATTTTAAAATTCTTATGTTTGTTTTTAAATGTCTACACAGTCTTGCCCCGCCTTACCTCTCTGAGCTTCTTCATCCCCACACACCCTGTCGGTCTCTCAGGTCAGCTGACCAGCTGCTCCTGGAGGTACCGAGATCCAGGAGGAAGCTCAGAGGGGCGGGGCCTTCTCTATTGTGGCTCCAAGTTATGGAATCATTTGCCCATGCATGTTAGAGAGGCCCCTTCACTGTCCACTTTTAAATCACGTCTTAAAACCCACTTTTATTCCTTGGCTTTTAACCTCAGTGAGACTTAGTTTCTCTTTTAATTGAAGTAGTTATTTAATTAATGATTTCACTCTTCTTTTATTTGTGTTTTATTTATATCTCATGTAATTTTATTTTACAGTTCCAATGTACAGCACTTTGTGTCAGCTGTGGTTGTTTTAAAGTGCTTTATAAATAAAGTTGATGATGATCTCAGATGACCACAAAGTAAAAGATCTCTCAGCAACATGATGCAACAGTTTAGGCACTGTTGCCCCGATCAGATCAGTGAGCTTTTTATTCTAAACATGAGCTGCTGTTACAGCAACAGACATTAATCCTACTGGTGTCCCACACAACAACTCAGTGTCCACTATGTGAAGCAGCCAAACACAGGCCTGCTCCTCTCACTAACAGAGACAAACTGCTGGCATGTTGGTTTCCATCTATACTGTCCAGTCTCTGCTGGTGGACACACAGCAGCATTGTTTCATCTCGTTTGAGTCATTGTTGACCTTAGCATGTTTTTAGTCTTCTGAGAGCACTGAAGCTTCTTTCAGCCTCAGTACCTGCGTTTTATCCTCAGATTAAATTATTATTCTGTGCTTGATGGGCCTCACCTTTGGCCCTGGCTCCTCCCCTCTGACTGCACTAGGACATACTGTCACCTGATAAAGTAACACATGGATTCGTGTCATATAAAAAGTGAGACGTGTCAATTCAGATTCTTTGTCAAACATACACTAATGAATCAGTTTACATCAGCAGCCTGACAACTGTCATGATAAATACTAGTTAATCTACAGTCACCTGTGAGCTCTCCTCTCCACCTCTGAGCTACATGGCAGAGCTGCCTCTGTCACCTGATCAATAACAGTGAGACACTCCACATACATGCAGTCACACATGTGCTTCAAATACAGTCATGAACCATCAGGTCATCCTCCAGTTTCACCTGTGACCTTGTGTCACCATTGCTCTCTGAGCTCTGTGTTGGTTCTTCTGTCACCTGACAAACAGGACAAACATGACAATAAGAATAAAATGTGGAGCTGCTTCAGTGTTTCTGTCACTTTGTGCAGATCCTGACTCGTCAGTAATGTTTGTAGGCTGAGTGCATTTTAAAACTGTGCAAACTGCACTACAAGGTGGAAAATTTGCAAAATCGTGACTACCTCATGATATATTGTCTCAAAAATGAACCCTATGAATACGTCAGTGCCATTAGGATGAAATTATTGTGTCACCAACTGTCATGATCCTGGGTCCTTTTGACCCAGCGTTTTGTGTTTTCTCTTCGCGATTTTGGTTCTGTTCTTCCTCTGGTTAGTGTTTACTCTGTTCTGCCCGTGTGTTCCTGTATCTAGTCTGCGTTTCTTAGTTTGTGTCCTTTCATGTGTAAGTTCCTGTTTTATTGTGAAGGTCTGTGTCTTATGTGAGTGTTTTCAGTTTGCCTCCCTAGTCTCGTCATGTTAATTACTCCCAGCTGTGTCCCCACCTGTATGTAATCCCCCTGTGTTCTCTGAGTGTATTTAAGTTGTGTCTTCTGTCATAGTTGTTGCTGGTTCGTCTGTGTTGTTTCCCCTCGGTCTCCCTGCATGTATTTCCCCGGACCTCCCTGCACCGTCATTCCTGGTTTGTGTGTTAGTTTACCCAGTTTAGGTTTCAGTTTCATGTTCCTAGCGCCTTTGTTGTTTGCATTTTTGTTGTTAATAAACACTCACCTGCACCAGAGCTGCCGCCTTTTGGTCCTATATATATTCCACACGGCTTGCCCCCGCAAACCGTGACAGAACAAACCAGTAGTGATGGGCAGATGAAGCCCCATGAAGCACTGAAGCTTTTCATCCAATTGGTTCACCCCAACGCGAAGCTTCATGAAGCTTCATTTGCTCTAGCAGGACACCTACTGGACGTAAAAATAATAGCTGGCATGAATTTGAAGAGTGTGGCATTTTGCACACAGCCTGTAAATGTCAACAACAAAAGGAGTGTGTAAAACACCTATAGTGTAGTGATGGCAGTATACTGTGTATATTTATGCTGGCAGTATGGAAAATGATTATTTGCGGCAAAGTTCGAACCGCTTCATGAACCAGTCACGTGGTACAGCCGGGCAGCGAGGCTTCGGACGTCATCATTTTCAGCTCCTCCCATAAATGAAGCAAGCCTCGATACGCGCTTCGCGGAAACGCCCCCTCCATTACTCGACACACGCTCCGAAGCCTCGATACAGAACGTCCCATCACTACAAACTAGTGATGGGCAGATGAAGCCCCATGAAGCACTGAAGCTTTTCATCCAATTGGTTCACCCCAACGCGAAGCTTCATGAAGCTTCATTTGCTCTAGCAGGACACCTACTGGACGTAAAAATAATAGCTGGCATGAATTTGAAGAGTGTGGCATTTTGCACACAGCCTGTAAATGTCAACAACAAAAGGAGTGTGTAAAACATGTATATTGTAGTGATGGCAGTATACTGTGTATATTTATAGTGGCAGTATGGGAAATGATTATTTGGAAATGCTTGAAATGGAAATGATCATTTACTGTGAGGTGAGGTGTGGTTGGGGTGTGGACAGTGGTTGTGCTTTTGTAACGTTGAGGTATGGACAGCTACACACTGAGGCTTTGAGCCTCAGTCCTGCCTGTTCACATTTTATTCTGTAAAAACTAAATTTTCACTGCTTTTATGACCTTTTTAGTGGGGAGAACATAGCTAGGATTTAATGATTTAACAAATCTTTTGAATCCTTTGTCCTCCACAATGCTAAATAGCTGGGAGTCCTCAATCACCATGCTGACCAGGTCTTCATCTATTTGAGATTGTTCTCCTGAGGAAAGACAATAAAGATAAAGCACAAATATAAATATCACACACGTAACTTATAACAGTTGTATAATATTGTTATATCATTTAGTAACATTACTGCATCCTATATTATCATTGCATTTGATGGCTCACCTGGTCTTGCTCCACAATCGGTGTCCCCCTTATTCTCATGCAAAGCTCTGTAGTGCCTAAGCATGGATGAGGTGTTGTTGTTGTCATATCCCAGCTCCCTGGCACATAGCAAACACTTCACCTTGTACAAAAGTCAAGACAGCTCAACATAAATTGTATTGCACCATCAGTATCATGAAAATACATCTTCTGTAGAAATTTACATACCTTGTTGGGAGGAATAAGATCAAAATGTTCCCACACAGGGGAGGACATCCTCCTCTTCTTAGCTGGCTCCATTCTCTCCTGACTTTCTCTCCTCACTCTCATAAACCTCCAAACGGTCTCCAAACTCTCACTAACCGCAACTCTCCATCAAACACCCACATTTTTGAATGAAGTCTGAGGGGTTTATATCGCTGTCATATCTCGCGGCAAAGTTCGAACCACTTCATGAACCAGTCACGTGGTACAGCCGGGCAGCGAGGCTTCGGACGTCATCATTTTCAGCTCCTCCCATAAATGAAGCAAGCCTCGATACGCGCTTCGCGGAAACGCCCCCTCCATTACTCGACACACGCTCCGAAGCCTCGATACAGAACGTCCCATCACTACTACAAACCAGCCACCATGGACCCAGCGGCTGTAAATCCGTCCGAGGAGCTCCAGGACGACATCACGTACAATGTGGAGATCCTTCTCAGCCTATGGCTGGAACATCCCCCGGAAGAGCTTCGCCGCGCAGCAGAAGACCGGCTGCAACGGCTCTTTTCCGGCCTGCCATGGCTATTGAACTCGCTTCCTCCGACCATGCAGGCTTTTCTCCGGCTCACACCGCACCTTCTCTCGGCCACTCCTGCCTCGCTGCCCGACTCGCCGGATGTGATCTTGCCCGGCCCGTCGGAGCCGTCTGCGGGGAGGAGACGCCGATCGCGCCGTAAGCGCGCCACCCCACAGCTGGACGTTCGGACTTCTAATTCGCCGGCTGTGGTGAGTGAGGACTGTTTTTCATTTTCGGACTGCATGACTGTTCATTCAGGGGCTGCGTTTTGTGTGGCGGATATCAACGCGAGCTGCTTATCACCTGTGCAGCTACCGGCAGCTAAGTTAGCTCCCCCGCAGCCACTCTCAGCTCAGTTTCCTGTGCTTCCTTCAGTTCAGTCTCCGGTGCCACCCTCAGTTCAGTCTCCGGTGCCACCCTCAGTTCAGTCTCCGGTGCCACCCTCAGTTCAGTCTCCGGTGCCGCCCTCAGTTCAGTCTCCTGTGCCGCCCTCAGTTCAGTCTCCTGTGCCGCCCTCAGTTCAGTCTCCTGTGCCGCCCTCAGTTCAGTCTCCTGTGCCGCCCTCAGTTCAGTCTCCAGTGCCGCCTGTAGCGCAGGCCCCAGTAGCTCCAGTGCCGCCTGTAGCGCAGGCCCCAGTAGCTCCAGTGCCGCCTGTAGCGCAGGCCCCAGTAGCTCCAGTGCCGCCTGTAGCGCAGGCCCCAGTATCATCGGCTTCACTCATTCACTCCGTGCAGGGAGAAGGTTTAATTTCACCTCAAGGTGCTTTTCCTGGTTCAGCCGCCATTGGCACTGTTTGCCGCTCCAGGGCTTCCCCAGAGGCTAGGTCCCAGTCCTCAGCTGATTCTGGACCCCTGGAGTTTAAGCAGCCACCCGAGGGACCGCTCCGGCCTTTGTCTCCTGTTTCAGCTGGGGGGCCCGAGGAGCCCGTCCAGCAGCCTTCCTCGTCAGCTGGTGGTTCCGGAGAACCACACCAGCCTCATGCCTCGTCGGCTGGAGGGTCCGAGGGGCCCGTTCAGCCTCCTGTCTCTGCTGGAGGGTCCGAGGGGCCCGTTCAGCAACCTTCCTCGTCAGCTGGGCACCAGCACCATGCTACATCAGCTGGAGGGCCCGAGGAGCCCATCCAGCCACCATCTGCATCGCCAGCTGCAGCCTCATCGCCAGCTGCAGCCTCATCGCCAGCTGCAGCCTCGTCTGGTCCGGCTTCATCCGAGTCTTCGTCCTCGTCTGGTCCGGCCTCTGCCTGTGCTTCTGTTACGCCTGGTCCGGCCTCTGCTTCAGCGTCGCCTGGTCCTGTGCCCTCCAAGCCTCGGCCGGTGCGCCTGACACTTGGGCGCCGCCGCTGCCTTCCGCACGGCCGGCCCCCGGACCGCCATCGCCTGAGTGGCCGCCGTTGCCTTCCGCACGGCCGGCCCCCGGACCGCCATCGCCTGAGTGGCCGCCGCTGCCTTCCGCACGGCCGGCCCCCGGACCGCCATCGCCTGAGTGGCCGCCGTTGCCGTCCGCACGGCCGGCCTCCCGAACTGTATCCACGTCGCCGCCGTTGCCGTCCGCACGGTCGGCCCCCCGAACTGTTTTGGACTCCTGTGCTGTCGGCCCCCTGGCCGGCCCCCCGAACTGTTTTGGACTCCTGTGCTGTCGGCCCCCTGGCCGGCCCCCCGAACTGTTTTGGACTCCTGTGCTGTCGGCCCCCTGAACTCTTCTGTTTTGGACTCTGTTTTTTTCCTGTGTTCTGGTGTGCTTCGTTTCTTTTGGTTTTGGGCTCGTTTTTTTTTGTTTTTGTCTTTTGGCCTTCTGGTGCTCCGGTTTTGTTTTGCTTCGAGCCCTCTTTCCTGGGCCCCCGCCGCCCGCCCTGGTTGGGTTGTTTTCTGTTTTTTCTGGCTGTTTCTTGTTGGGCTGTCTGGAGCCAGCCTTTGAGGGGGGGGTACTGTCATGATCCTGGGTCCTTTTGACCCAGCGTTTTGTGTTTTCTCTTCGCGATTTTGGTTCTGTTCTTCCTCTGGTTAGTGTTTACTCTGTTCTGCCCGTGTGTTCCTGTATCTAGTCTGCGTTTCTTAGTTTGTGTCCTTTCATGTGTAAGTTCCTGTTTTATTGTGAAGGTCTGTGTCTTATGTGAGTGTTTTCAGTTTGCCTCCCTAGTCTCGTCATGTTAATTACTCCCAGCTGTGTCCCCACCTGTATGTAATCCCCCTGTGTTCTCTGAGTGTATTTAAGTTGTGTCTTCTGTCATAGTTGTTGCTGGTTCGTCTGTGTTGTTTCCCCTCGGTCTCCCTGCATGTATTTCCCCGGACCTCCCTGCACCGTCATTCCTGGTTTGTGTGTTAGTTTACCCAGTTTAGGTTTCAGTTTCATGTTCCTAGCGCCTTTGTTGTTTGCATTTTTGTTGTTAATAAACACTCACCTGCACCAGAGCTGCCGCCTTTTGGTCCTATATATATTCCACACGGCTTGCCCCCGCAAACCGTGACACCAACATTTTAACATTAGACATATAATTCTAACAGCCTCGATTAAATGCATACCTGCATGGAGGCAGGACCTCACAGCAGAAGCATACTCCATAATGTGTTGTACATTATTACATGTGTATATATATGTAACGTGGTATTTTTCAATTATTGTATTTACCAACATCAAGAAGTCACAAGCAAAGAAAGACCACACCATGGTGCATGTTTAAACAAGGAGAGTTTACCGGTCAAAACTATTTATTAAACAAATAAAACACATTTTTTAACCACCAAAAAATACACGTTCAAAGCAACACAGCGGCGGCCCAATATCAGACAGAACTCCACTCTGTAGAGTGAGCAGTCATTATGAAGCAGTTGGTTTTCTTTTGTGGATTCAAGCTGCTCTTCATATTTTTGGCCACCAGATGTCACCAGAGAGGACTGTGTTGAAAAGCTTCGAGTAATGAACCGTTTTTCAATACAAGCTTCAGAAAGCTTCATTTAGCCATCACTACCTGTAACGTTATTGTGACACATTTTATGAGTGAACTTGGCTCTAAGTGACTCACAGGTTTCTTTGAAAAACACTTTCTTACATCCAGCTTCTTCCTCTTTGCTGCCGTCCTCCTCTCCTCCTCGCAGCGCAGGCTTGCCGCTGCTGAAACTAAACAGAGCTCCCTGACAGGCTCAGCCAATCACATTGGCCATACTTGTCACATGACCAGGACTCCAGTAGAAGTAATTTAACTCTTTGGGCACCGCTGGGTGAGAAGTATGGAGTGCCAGGACTGCCATAATGCATTAATTAAATACACCATTAAATAATTAATTAAATGTGGCAATAATTAATTAAAATTGGAATTAATTAATTAAATAAATAGTTATGACACATGTAATTAATTAATTATTGACACATTTCAAGTCAAAGTCAAAGTCAAAGTCAGCTTTATTGTCAATTCTGCCACATGTACAGGACATACAGAGAATAGAAACTTCGTTACTCTCAATCCCTAGATAAAATAGCAAATGAACATTTAAATATAAGAGTGATTAAAAATGCAAGTAAAATAATTAAAAAGTAAAATTTAAATAAATGAATACAATACAATTTTTACATATAACAAGAAAGCTATACAATATACAATATAATGAGTAAATGACATTGAGTGCAAACCAGGCAGAGTAGTGCAAATGGGCAAATAGTGCAAATGGAGATTTGGTAACGTACGGTAAGAGATAGTGTAACAACAAAGTCTTATGAGGACAAAGTCTTATGAGGACACATTTAATTAATTATTTATGTATTTCACATTTTAATTAATTATTGACACATTTAATTAATTAATTATTGACACATTTAATTAATTAATTATTGACACATTTAATTAATTAATTATTGACACATTTAATTAATTATTGACACATTTAATTAATTAATTATTGACACATTTAATTAATTATTGACACATTTAATTAATTAATTATTGACACATTTAATTAATTATTGACACATTTAATTAATTAATTATTGACACATTTAATTAATTATTGACACATTTAATTAATTAATTATTCACACATTTAATTAATTATTCACACATTTAATTAATTATTGACACATTTAATTAATTAATTATTGACACATTTAATTAATTATTGACACATTTAATTAATTAATTATTCACACATTTAATTAATTATTGACACATTAAATTAATTAATTATTGACACATTAAATTAATTAATTATTGACACATTTAATTAATTAATTATTGACACATTTAATTAATTAATTATTGACACATTTAATTAATTATTGACACATTTAATTAATTATTGACACATTTAATTAATTAATTATTGACACATTTAATTAATTATTGACACATTTAATTAATTAATTATTGACACATTTAATTAATTATTGACACATTTAATTAATTAATTATTGACACATTAAATTAATTAATTATTGACACATTTAATTAATTAATTATTGACACATTTAATTAATTAATTATTGACACATTTAATTAATTATTGACACATTAAATTAATTAATTATTGACACATTAAATTAATTAATTATTGACACATTTAATTAATTAATTATTGACACATTTAATTAATTAATTATTGACACATTTAATTAATTATTGACACATTTAATTAATTATTGACACATTTAATTAATTAATTATTGACACATTTAATTAATTAATTATTGACACATTTAATTAATTATTGACACATTTAATTAATTATTTAATGCTATATTTATTTATTTCATTTTGGCAGTCCTGACGCCTGGCTTTCATCATGAAATAATTTTATCTGTCAGCATCACCCATCAAACTCAGGGGGCGGGGTTAACGCTGATCGAGTCAAAACCATTGCTTTGGCCTGGTGGCCATTGTTTCTAGCACACAACAACCGGCATGTGGAAGCTAACAGAACTGAGCTTTGAAAAATCCTGTGTGTGTGTTACCAAATACCGTTTTAATATTTTTTTAGCCGAGAATGTAGCGGTTTAATCTTCATGTGTCTGGTCGGTTTGTCAAGATACAGCCTCTTTGCAAAAGTGCTTCGATGATGTCGGAGATGTCTGCCCAGTCTCACGGCAAAGCGTGGGATAGACCCGCTCGCCTCGCAAGCGATCCCACCGACAAAGCGCAGGCCCCGGTACACAGCTGTAGTAACCCCCGCTGACTTCTTTTACTGAGGTTATATTTATTGATGTTTTATTTCCTGATGTTCTTATGTGTCCTACGTGTTTCAGTCGCCAATTCTGAATTATAACTAACATTAAAAACATGTTTAAGGAGGAGAGAGAGCAAATAAACCTGTTTAACATCTGATCTTTGGGTTTTTGTTCAGTAATCAGCGTGACCTGTGTATAAACACATAAAAGAGATAACGTTGGTGTTTCCGTCATGTAGTAACTGCTGGCTTTAACTGTACAAAGGTTGTTCGACACTATGAAACACATACAGACTTCATGATGTTCGGCTAATATTTTTATTGTGAATATTAATCATGCTGACCTCGCTCTGTACACCACGCAGCGAGGTCAGCATGTCCACGATATCCTCAGCTCCATGAGTTAACACAAAGTTTCCCAGCTGACTATCTAACTGCCAACTATTCCAGAGACGTGAAAATATACAGCATAAAGAAAAGTGTAAGAGACTCAGCAGCAGATTAGAATAACAGTTATACATTTAATAAATCACCAAATGAATCCAAGAAACGAGCAAACCTGAGTTTGTGTTCCCTCAGCTGCAGACTCGCTGCTGTTTAAATGTTTGAAAAGGAAGATTAGATATAAAAAACGTCAAACATAGACTCAGTCTGCCTTCACATTTGATATGAGGCCAGCACGTATAGTGGCCTCAGCTATTACTGAAATACACGTGCTATATCATAAACTATGATATAAACAGGGAGGTCCTATTAACATGTTTAGTTTTAAAGGACACCTTCCTGCCTTTAGTCTCATTCATGAGCAGTATTAGTTTTCTTCTAACATCCAGAAGTCTGCACGATGTGTTTCATAGTTTGTAACAAGCCTTTGACAGGTAAACATAACATGACCGAAAAAGCAAAAAAAAAGAGAGAGAGAGAGAGAGTGTTGACATAAGAAGAGAAAATGCTCTCAATTATGGAGACAGACAAATGGTTCATTTATGTTTGATGTGTGTTTATTCCTCCCTAAATATCGTCGGTGAAGTTCGCCATGCATGTCAGATTTTCCTGCGCATTTTTATACCTCTGCCAACAGAGAGAGAAAAAAAATCACATTCTAACAGACAGCTGGTGCTTAGAATACAGTTGAATAACTATTAAAAAACAGATGATATTTAGATGATAGTTCAGTCTAACACATGTGCCAGTGAACCATTAAACGTCTGTGAAACTATGCAGTTATGAAACGTAACTTTAACCTCAGCCAAACCGATTTGCTCAGTTGTAAATAAAACAGCGAAGTAAACGTGACCCGACAGACAGAACCTGAGTGAATGAAGTCCAGCGTTTAACCACTGAGAGCTAAAACTCAGCTGAGGTTTGAAAGCTGTGTGCTGGTGATTGGACATCAGCCGCTGATAAAGCTGTTCGCCTATAAAGTGCTCTGTAAGGAAACAAGCTCCAGCAGCTCTGCGCTCGGGGAAAACACTATATTTACTTATCTTGTGCAGAAAAATGCGCTGACATTGCTTTATATCGAGCACCGGCTGCCCAGTTAAACTGTGACTATCACCAGGTAACGTAGGCGTGTTTCTTGAATTAGCAGCAGGTGTTAAACAGCTGACAGATGCATGCAGGTAAACTGAGGGTCTGTTGAGCTGATCGCTGGTTTCGTGAGAAAAATGTCAGCTCATTCTTTATGTTACAGAAGCACAGAGACACAAGACCAGGCGGAAAGAGACGATCGTTCGGTGAAAATGAGAATCTGCGAATGCAACATGTGGAACACGGAGAGTGGAATATGTAAACAAACCGGTTAACGTAACCCCCTGGGTGCGCTCTGCATGCTAACTGTTAGCAGAGCTAGTGAAATCTCTGAAAACATCTGAGCACTTTTGCAAACATGTTCTATGTTGACAACCTGACCAGACATACGGCGCGACACTCGCGGCTAAAACACTGTTAAAAGTGTAGCTGGTGACAGAAAAACGGGGTATTTTAAAACTACACCACCACCATTGCTGCCTGTGATTTGATCTGCATTCTGGGATAACTGGCTGCCCCAAGTCTACACAAGCAATCGATTATCTAGGATCGACCTGTTTTGACTTACTTTGCACGGCAACCAATCAAATGTTAGAGAAGCTGCATGGGCAGCGTTAACCCCGCCCCCTGAGTTTGATGGGTGAGGCTGACAGATAAAATTATTTCATGATGAGAGCCAGACGTCAGGACTGCCAAAATGAAATAAATAAATATATCATTAAATAATTAATTAAATGTGTCAATAATTAATTAAATGTGTCAATAATTAATTAAAATGTGAAATACATAAATAATTAATTACATGTGTCATAACTATTTAATTAATTAATTCCAATTTTAATTAATTATTGCCACATTTAATTAATTATTTAATGGTGTATTTAATTAATGCATTATGGCAGTCCTGGCACTCCATAGAGACGCTGACAGATCGGTTTTCTTTCTTTCTATCGGGTTTGATTTTCTTTACTGGAAGAGATCAAATTATTGGTGGGGACACGTCACTTCCGTCCGTGACAATCTACGCCCTTGGTAAAAAACTTTGAAGTCCGAACTTTCAATGTGGCTGAAACAGACTCAGCGTTGCTGCAGCTTGTTGCTGTGTCAGCTCACATCAGTCATGTGATCTGGAGGTGCAGCGTGTCTGTGGACCACAGAGGGTTAATAACACTCACCTTCCTTCATTTCCACAGTGTAACATCCACCCACCTGTGTAACATCCGAAATTCCCATGGTGTTGTTCAAAATGTGCTCTGGCACGATCATAAGCATCGCTTGCTGCTGAAAACAAGAAAAAAGCCGTCTTGCTATGGGCTGAACCATTTGTTACTGATGCAGGGGGGGGGGACACTATGGAATATATCCAGTTCTAGCATTTATATTCACTGCTGACTGTAACTACGCCCAAACTGTTAATGCGATCTTATTTTAATAAACAACACTGTCATATGCAAAACTGGGGTGGCACTTGGGGTGGCAAGGGATCATTTTAGGGTGGCACTTGCCACCCCATGCCACCCTTCTAGATCCGCCCCTGCTGATGAAGCCAACAGGTTCGCTTCATTTGCAAAAAGCAGATATGAGTTTCTGAGGCCACAGTCTTCTGTGGCAGAAGGGGAATCAGGGGAAGCCCTGGAGGAGTCCACCACCCACCAGAAACAGGTCTGAGCTCTCACTGCAGTTGTAAAGGGGCTACACAGCCCACATGAGGCTGAGGGATGCAGCCTTCTGTCAGACTGTCACTAACACAGAGAAACACCCGTGTACACTCATACTCATGGGCACATACACCAATCAACCTAACCCCACTAACTGCTCGTCTTTGGACTGTGGGAGCCAGAGAACCCAGAGAGGACCCAGACATGGGGAGAGCATGCAAACAGCTTAGATGTTGGATTTGAACCCAGAACCTTCTTGCTGTCAGGAAACAGTGCCAACCACTTTTCCACTGTGCTGCCTGTTTGACTCTGATACACCCATTTTTGAGCTCTTAAAAACAGCCCTCCACACAACAGAGACAAACCATAAAGGACTTTGTGGCTTGTAGCAACCAAAGAAAGTTTAAGGTGCAAAATAAAGAGGTTGAAAGGAAAGTAATAAAGATGTAATTATAACAGTAATGTTGGCTGTGTATCACGTGTGGCATGTCATTGTGGGGCTGGCCTCTGCTGGGATTGAGAATATGTGATGGCGGGGGCAGGGTTGGTTACTGGGGTTTATCCTGATCTCCTGTTTAGTGGAACTGTGCTCCTTTGAATCCACAGCACTAACCTGGCACACACACATAAAATGCATCATTGCTACAGAGCACAGCAGGACTCATTATGAGTGGTGGGGCAGGCTGGATGGTGTTGAGGAGTCGTATCGCAGTGACATTGGCTCCCCTGCTTCACTCTCTCCTGCCCCACTAATGCAACTCACTAATCCCTCTGTCCCCTTTAGGTGGGGCTCACGCTGACAAGATAAAATAAGCTGCAGGACTGGTGGGTGGGGGCTGTGCTGTCAGCCCCCCTGGGTCTGCTCCTCTGTGATCCTCAGTGGGCCAGTATGCCTCTCCTGGTAGCTCCATGGGGGATGGTGTGGTGGGTTGGTGGGTGCCATGGCGACTATGTGCGTTTTGTCTGCTGTGACAGCTCCTTGATCTGGGCGGGGCCAGTGGGGTGTGGGTAGGTCCTTTGTGGGGCTTTGGACGTTGCCTGAATATTGTCAGGCAGCTGGGTGCTGTGCCTCGACCCTTTCTTCCTTTGCATTTGTGGTTTGGTGCCATAAATGCACAACATAGAAGAGCCACCTCGACGGGACAACACTCAGCGGTTCATCTGTCTCTCTTCCACAGCATGTCTTTATCCTGTCTTCCTTCTCTCACCCCAACCAATCACAGCAGATGGCCCCGCCCCTCCCTGAGCCTGGTTCTGCTGGAGGTTTCTTCCTGTTAAAAGGGAGTTTTTCCTTCCCACTGTCACCAAAGTGCTGCTCATAGGGGGTCATATTGTTGGGTTTTTCTCTGTATGTATTATTGTACGAGCTACCTTACAGTATAAAGCACCTTGAGACGACTGCTGTTGTGATTTGGTGCTGTGTAAATAAAACTGAATTGAATTAAGAAACAACTCTTAGATTCCTCACATGATTCTCCTGTATTCCTACGGGACGCCAAGGTAATATAACATGGAAGTGTGTCGCAGTGCCTGGTGGCCACATGTTACCCATAAACTGTCAACCTGACCGTGCTGTAGCTACGTCCAAAGACTAGTTAAAGATTAAAGCTTTTTGGGGGGTTAAATCTGACATAAAGAAAGAAAGAATAACATTAAAGTCGATTCTTTTGATCACTGTAGTTCTACTTTGAGGATATGATGTGTAAAAACCCTCAGTTGTGGCTGGTGGATCTCACATTCCTGGTCTTTGTAATTCCAGTTCAATGAAGCCTCATTTTCACCTTTTTCCAGGTAAATTTTCCCAACTGTTCTAATGTCCATGCTGTGGCATTGTCCCATCATTTGTATTTCCTGTTAATGGATTTTTAATATGGTCTGGGAAATTACTATATATGAGTAACTTCCTGTTGTATTGCAGCTTAAGGCCATTGTCACTGAAATAAAGCCCAAGTTGTAATAGTTTGCATCCAGAACGAGGAAAAGGAAGAAACCCAAACACTGCTCAGTGGATGAGTCCGTCCTGGAATAAATACCAGGACAAAACTAAAAAGAAGAGCTTGTTTCCTCGAAGCAACAACAGAAAGCTCTTTGTCTCTACAGATGTTTCTGGGAAACACGTTAACAATATTTAAACATTTGTTCTTAATAAACGTTTTTACTTAATGATGCTTTATGATATTTCTATCTGACCTAATGCAGCAGCGTATCCACATGAACTCTGCAGTGTTTCTACCCAGAGGCCACCGTGGTCCTTCTTTACTAATGCTGAGGGTTTTCTCCCAGCCGTGATAGCCTTTGACAGGTAAACTGAGTCATTCCAGCCCAGTGCAAAAATAACCTCCCTGTCTGCTCTTAACTTCACGCATCGATGCTAAAACGTTGCATAACTGAACCTGCAGACTGTGATCCTGTAGCTGTCGAGGAGAGGGCTTGATGCCGTCCATCTTCTGCTCAATTAACAACGCCTGCAACCTTTTGAGCCTTGGTCCTGCTACAGTCACAAATATAACATCATCACTCTTTATTTGATCCACTACACTGCTGTCATTTGTCTGTTATGGCCCCACAAGGTCACTGAATTCTGTCATTCTTCTCCAATCCATGGTTTTCAGTCACTGGTGGGCAACATTACTCTACCACGACTGCAAACAGTGGACAGTTGGTAGGTAGTCCTGCAGGACGCCTGTCTCGAGCCAAGGCTACTTGGAACATCTCTCCATGGAGGAACAATGAAGACATGAAGAGAAACTATAAATCTTTGGGACTTGTGCTCCAACAGCTTTGTTTAAAGGCCTGAAAGTGGCGACGTCTCTCCCAGAGCTCCAGCTCAGTGACATCTATGTGTGCCTTGTATGCTTCAGCTGACGCTGCTGCCAGGATGAAAGCTGTCAAACCGAGCACAGCTACATGTTCCACCTGGATGGGTAAATAATGTGTTTGAGGTGAGAACAATCAGGAAAGCTCGCCAGCGGCTTTACTTCCTGAGGAGGCTGAGGAAGTTTGGCATGAACGCCAACATCACCTCAAATTTCTACAGGTGTGCAGTCGAGAGCTTGCTGACGAGCTGCATCACAGTTTGGTACGAAGCTGCTCTGCCAGCAGCCGTAAATCACTACAGAGGGTGAAGGCAGCAGAGCACATCACTGGCACGAGGCTTCCTGCCATTCAGGACATTTATCTCCAGCGGTGCCTCCATAAAGCACACAGCATCATCAAGGACCACAGCCACCCAGCACATCAGCTGTTCTCCTTGTTACCATCGTTACAGGAGTCTGTCTGCTCGGACTACAAGACTCAAAAACAGTTTCTACCACCAAGCCATACGACACCTCAACCACAACACTTAAACACACACAACACAGCACTCAGAAGCTACCTGCAGCTTCACAAGTACTCTGTTTAATCTGCACTGGTCACTCCACTTTATTGTCATTGATATTTATATTTAAAAGTGCAATACTGAAATTTTCTGCTGCTCATTCCTGTGCAATGTCCCATCTGCCCTCCCGTCATATTTCTCTTCAAGATTTTCTTATTTAATCACTAGTGTACATATATTTATAGATACAAATATATTTAGTCATCTTTTCTCTTTTACCATGTCTCTCTAATATTTGCTCCTTACTATTTTTCTATTTTCTTTATTATTTTATTTTATTATAATTTCTCCTACTGTATCAAGCTGCCGAGTGACTGCTGCTCGTCAAACACATTTCATTGCAATGTTGACCCTGTGCTAACTTGCATATGACAAATAAAACTGAAAACTGAAAAGAAGAAACTGGTCGTTGTTAAAGGAAAGGTAATCTCCACATAAGCAGCTTAGATGACCTTCCACGTGTAAATCTTACAATGTGTTGACTTGGACATGAACAGTGTAGGACCAGAAAAGTCCCAGCAGTGTTAATTTGTCACATTAATGTAAAATGAAGTATTTTTCTGATGTTGGGTTAATCGTTCCTACAGTTTAAATGAGCCGTCACTGATGTTCACATGTGGCAGCCATACTCTACGGCTTCTGTAAATAAACACTGATTACTGAATCCAGTTTTGGCTACATTAAACTCAAAGACGTTCAAAGGATGGCTGGAAAGCTACAGACTGCAGTACTGTTTGGCACCAGTAGCAAAGTATGTCTGTTGTGGAGTTGTAGACATGTAACTTGAACATGTTTGTAACTTTTTACTAGCATTTTGTTTACTATGTTTCAGATCTATGGCACTAAATGGGGGACTGACCACGTTTTTGACCTTGACTGGACTTACTGGGTCCAGTAAAGATATCATAGCCAAAGGTGGCTCTGCTTCCAGTTCTGGCTTATAGGAAGATCTCTGAAGGTTGGGTGTAATCCTCTCCTGACTTTGGATCACTCTCTTAGATCTAAACCTCCAGCTCTGGACTCGCCATCCTCAAAGACTGCTCCATAAGAACACAGGCATGTGTGAACAGCCCACTCCTCCTTTGGTCAATGGCACACACTTTTAGACGATGTGTATTCAGCATCTGGCAAGAGTGGAATCAACTGGGGCTCTTTCTAAATTGGTGTCACCATTGATTGTGGTGGTGGCAGCAGCTCATTCTGCTGGCTCTGTGTAACAGGGTCATAAATCACATTGTTATAATGTGTTCTAAACCCCCAAACTGCTCCTTTTATACCTGACTTTTAGGACCTCCAAGCCTGTAGTTGTGTTCATTATCAGTTAGAGCCCCTCCTCGTTCTTTTCTTCTTCTTCGGTGCAATCCTATAAATACAGTGTACCCCTTTTGCCTCTCCCCTTTTCTACAATCCCCCTGTGGGAGAGGTGGGTGTCATTTCTTTCCAACACTTTAAAACACACATATAATGCATATTTAGCCACCTGGATGTTTCTGGTTGCAATTTTAGTTCGATTATTGTCATTATTAAGCCTGTTTTTGTTAGATGTTATAAGTGTGTCGTATGTGTGTATCATAAATGTGTTTTAGGCGCCATAAATGCTAGCATGAATATATACTCCTTGCTAGCTTGGGAGCTGTGGTGGGTTGAACTAACCCTCTTCCCCACTGTTTGTATTTGGTCGTAGGAGCTGGAGTGGGCAAATTATTTACTGGGAGGTCTTTCTTTCTTTTACCTTTTTTATCAGACACAACGCAGAATCACACCGGTTACACCTGCAGCTCATCCATCACCTGTTCTTCCCATCACTTAATGTTTTTGCTGCAAGACGTTGGAGTGAGTGCCATCTATTTTGCTGTTGTTTGGAGGCATTTTAGTTCAGTGAGAGACAGGAGGTCACGCAACAAACTGCTCAAACGAGTGGAAGCCGCTGCCCTCTGCTCGTCAGCTGGGAAACCTGGATCTCCCTTGTTGTGTTAACAGACCTCTCTGCATTGAATCATACCTGTTATTAACCTCTGTCTCTCTTCCACAGCATGTCTTTATCCTGTTTTTCTTCTCTCACCCCAACCAATCACAGCAGATGGCCCCGCCCCTCCCTGAGCCTGGTTCTGTCGGAGGTTTCTTCCTGTTAAAAGGGAGTTTTTCCTTCCCACTGTCGCCAAAGTGCTGCTCATAGGGGGTCATATGATTGTTGGGTTTGTCTCTGTATCTATGAAGCGCCTTGAGGCGACTTTTGTTGTGATTTGGCGCTATATAAATAAAATTGAATTGTCAGGGTCAAAGTTCAGAGGTAAGTTTGTTTAGCAAATGAATGACAATAAATCATACATGTTTGCTGATTCACAGATTGACAGCCTGGAGGAACAGGGCTGTGTCGTTCCTGTGATGTGATTCAGCTTTATTTTAGTATTCATTTATTTTATTAGCTTTATTTCAGCCACTCAAACAAAACAACATTATATTAAAACAGAGTGCAGGTCTCATCCAACCATAGTTAAATATGTGCCAACTGATTCAGTACGTTTCATGTAGAAATATCTGTGGCAACCTTTTGTTGCAGCAATGATCTCAAAACACAAGGGGGGGGGGCTAAGATGAATGTCTGCTGTGAGGACAGGGGGTGTGCGTGTGCTCAACTCACGTGACACGTCATTTACGCAACATTTGGTCGATTTAAAAGTTACAGTGAGATAAAATCATGTTATGGATTGCACTCAGTATATTGTGCCGACATGGTGAGATTGTGTCTGTCGAGCCGAGGAGAGCGTCGCAGTGCCAAAAGCTGTAAAATGAACTATCAGGCTGGAGTGTGCTGCCACAGCACAGAGCAGTCACAGAGTCCTGCAGGCAGAAGAGGAGTGATCGTGTTAGCCACCTTACAAAACAAAAAGACATGAAGTGAAAAGCAGAGCGCAGAGTGAGGCAGAAGAAGACAGACTGGGCCAAGTCCTGCATGTGCGAGAGCGAGCGAGACCCGGGACAACGTCATCCGCCTCGCCTGGACTAGTCCGCCGGCCGGAGGAGGGACAGTGGCTGCACTGTGCAGCCGAAGACTCACTTTGATCGCGCAGGAAACGAGCGACGCAACCGGTCCACCGTCCGTGCAAACTGCGCCAGGCAGCGTATTGCACGCTGGAGGACACCGAGGAAAGTCACAGTAGGAGCGGCGCTTAGTGAGAGGTGATGTCGGGGGGACATGGCTTCTTCTCCGGTCACCCCAGCATCGCTTGAAGGAGAAACACCTTCACCCACCGGGAACGAGGAGCCCGCGACCACCCGACAGGTACGACACGCCTCCGAGACCCTCTGCGCGCCCGGTAACGTTGTAACGTTTTACCGAAGTTCATTCGCAAACACACCAGTTTAAGATGGACCCGAGAATCAGCACACGGGAGCACTGGTGTCTGACTCAGCAGAAACGGCGCGACGTGCGTGTAATGCTTCGTATTTGATAACGATGGAATAATTCTTTAAAATAAGCACACAGATAAACACTGGTGGGTGGAAAAGCTCGTGTTATGCTGAAATGAGTCCCGCCTAGTCCGGTCTACACCTCATTCAGCAAACATCTGAGTCACCCTGAGACGCCAGTGCGCGTCCTTGTGATGCAAAAAGCCGTAAGTGACACGCTGTTTACACGCAGGAGCAGTTTAACACATGCAGGTTGTGCCAGTAGGCGTTTCCTTCAATGTGACACCAAACGTGTAAATAGTGCTGGGAGCGGATGTTGGACCTGATCAGTCTTAATCTGACAAACTGTAGTTCCTGCTCTGTTTCTAATTCAGCCCCATGACAGACAACCAGCATGTTCTCCTGTCACGTGTTATTGACACGCACATATTTAGTCCGTGTGTGGGATGTTAAAGGTGAGTTTGTTCAGGGCACGATCAGACTGAGGCCATTTCAACAGGTGCAAGGAAGTGTTAGTGTGGTTACTACGGCAGCACTGATGCCCTGATGAGTGCACATGGCTGGAATGAAAAGTCAATGCTATGTATAGCATGAACTACTTGTTGTCTAAGGCGGTGCAGAGAGTGAGCAGGAAATATCTGAGGTTGGATATTTCAGTACATACAGAGCTGTGCAGAGACATTAGGATCTTAAACTATTGTCTGTATCTGGCAAAGCGAGAATCTGAGCCTTGTGTACAAACTGTCTGGTGTTTGTTCTGGCAGGAATATGAAACTACTGTGCACAGCATGCTTATTAAGATGGCCCAGGACCAGGTCATCTTGCAGGATGGTAGTGTTACATCGAGAAGGTTCCTCTTTAATTGTTGGATTTCTGTGTGAGTTTTCTCCCTGTGCCTCTGTGGCCTCTCCCCACAGTATCTGTGTTTGTGTTTAAAGTGTTTAAAGTACAGCACTAGATGATCGTATGGGTGAATGTGACTTGTTGTAAAGCACTTTGAGTTGTTGTCTATATAAAGTCTAAATGGAAATCCACTTATGTGCAGAGGACCAGAAGATCCAGCGCATCGAAATAAAAAGTTCTTTGCTTAAACAATGAATTGTGCGATAAAATATTAATTTACAAATTCATTTTTAAGTTATTTTATTTATTCAATACAAAAGTAATTTATTATCTAGTAATTTAATTGAAAATAAAAAAATTTATAAATCAGTATTTGAAAATAAATTATTATTCCATTAATAAATACTTCAAATCAGAAAAAAAAAAGAAATAAAATCTCAATAAAAACCTCACATCAAAAATCCTTTTCCTGTGTCGTCTCATGTCCAACATCTGTGTAGGCAGAGTGTAAACACAGAGGCTGAATGGCCTTTGGTATAGGTGCAAAGCTAAGACTGTCTAACCAATGACAGAGCTCCTTACCTCGCACCGGCTAATTTGCATTGCTCCGGGATTTTGGAAATTTATCCATTTATTCATTATGATGTGGTTCAGCATCATAATGCTGAACCACAGAAACACACACACACACACACACACACACACACACATATATATATGTATATATATTAGGGGTGCAATGATACTGGTATCGATATTGAACCGTTCGATACAGTGCTTTCGGTTCGGTACACATATGTATCGAACAATACAATATTTTAAATTTATTTTATCAACTTTCCTTCTGCAGATGCTGTCTGTGTTGAGCACTCAGTGGATCTGTGTTCGACTACTCCGCCTAGGCTGCACTGTCGAGCACAGATCCACTGAGCACAGCGCAAGCTAGCAGACAGAAGCTAAGCTCGTTGCAACATGGCAAACTGAACCTCCCCCACTAGTGATGGCCAAATGAAGCTTTCCGAAGCACTGAAGCTTGTATTGAAAAACGGTTCATTACTCGAAGCTTTTCAACACAGTCCTCTCCGGTGACATCTGGTGGTGAAAACTTTGAAGAGCAGCTTGAATCTGCAAAATAAAACGGACTGCTCAATCATCACTGCTCACTCAAGAGTGGAGTTCTCTCTGATATTGGGCCACCGTTCCGTTGCTTTGAACATGTAATTGGTTTTGTTTCTCAATTGGGGGGCTGAAAAAATGTAATGCGTATCTGCGTAATACATTTTGATCAATAAACTTTCCCTATTTAAACATGCACTATGGTGGCCTTTCTTTGCTCATAACTCCTTGATGTTGGTAAATACAATAAGTGAGCAATATATATAATATACATATGAGACTGCACAGCACATTATGGAGTATGCCCCTGCTGTGGAGTCCTGCCTCCATCTACTTGTCGTTTAATCACTGGACAGCTGGACAGGTTCATACAAAATATTAGATGAGGCCAATTGTCCTATACATATTTTTGACCTAGGGGTGGGATTGATTGTGAACTGGAAAGGGAAAATGCTTAGGAAGCTGAGTACGGCTGCATCGTCACTGATTTGTAGAATCATTTTGATTCGATACAGGATCCGATTCAATTTGATTGGAATCTGGAAAGTTTTGCCTCAGTCAGAAATATTACAATTCTGATCATTTAACAGTATATATCCATAATTTCGTATCTATTAAAAGAAAGCTGACACATGTGAGACTTAATTAGAGATGTAAACAGAGAGTTATGAAACCTGCAGCTGCAGAAGCCAGCGGGAAAAAAAGAGGCAAACACAGCGCGGACCCGACGACACATCAAAATCTGATTCTGACGCGTCGGGTCCGCGCTCTGTGTTCACGTTTGTATGCAGAATCCGTAAACCTGCTCCCAGTTACTGTTTTAGCTGCATGGTGTTTGACGACATGTTGTGAGGTTTAACCTGAGATGCTGGCGTTTCAGGCATAATAACGTTAATTTACAAATCGACACGGGATTTTAATGAATCAATATCACTTTATTCAATTTAGCATGGATTGTAATCAGAAAGGCGATAATCAAAACCCACCCCTAATCAAGAACTTGCAAAGTAAAAACATGATCAATGTAAGGTAGCCCTTTTGTTATTTACATTTAAAAAGAGGATTAGTGTTACTGTGCGCTGGCTGAGTCTGTTTCTTTTCTTAGAAATAGTTTCTCCTGCCCTGGAGAAAATCCACTTGCATGGAACAGAAGAGGCTGTGGAGTGCAGGAACTACACTGCAAGCTGGTAGATATGCAGGTATTCCTGGGTCCTGCAGACTATCACCTAAAAACAATAAACAAAATGATTTTCTAAACTGTAGCAATGTAATGTACGTATAGTGTCAAATACATTTTTGTAGTCTTCATTAGCTTTAATTCACATGGAAGTGTTCCTAAAGTCATATGCTGTAATGATATTTACATTATGAAAACATGATTTTGGACATTTCAGGTTTTTCACTTCGGCAGATAAAATGAATTGAGCAAAATCAACTCAAAATATTCCCACACGCCAGAACGTCCTCTCTTCCTCGCTGGCTCCATATCTGTCAGTGGAATGATCACCTCTTCGCTCTCTGTCACCATCAACACACTCCACGAATCCCGTGGATGATTCACTTCCTTATATCCGTTTGAATCAGGTACCAAAGCAGTTACGTGCGTAATGAAGCTTCGGACGTCACTGGTCACGTGACTTTTGCCAAACGAAGCAAGCCTCGACACAGTGCTTCTGAACCAGTGTGTTGTTTTTTTCGACACATGCTCCGGAGCATCAGCTTCAAGCGGGCCATCACTATCCCCCACCCTCATTCAGATCTGGTGTTTGGAACTATTTTGGTTTTCATGTGACGTATGACCCTGAAGGTAAGCGCGTCATGGACTAAAGTAAAACAGTATGTTGGATGTGCCACGCAATGCTCAATTACATGGGTGGGAACTAGTGTGTTAGCGCAGTTAGCTCGTTAACGTGTTGGCCGTCTAGCCCCACGCACGGGGCGATCCGCGGTCGCTCGTTAACGGAGATTTGCCGTGTTGTGGCGTTAACGTCATTTCAGATTAACGCTGACAGCACTAGTGGGAACACAACGAATATGACTGCACATTTACTCCGACATCATCCTGGTGCAAAGACAAGTGGAAGCAGACAAAACAACAAGCATGCTACAAACTTTACCCGAGTCATTTAGACAGCCGTTAGCACAGGATTCTCCTTATGGGGACCTGATATGTTTAATATGCTGCTGAGAATATAGCCCAGAAGAAGCGTATAGTAGAGCTTTTATTTTGAAAGAGACATTTCTCTGTAATAAACTCTCTTTTCCAAAGATGGGTGATTTCTCCATCAGATAGATTTTTTTATTACTTTGTTGTTTCAGCAACATTAAATTTAAAAACTGTACGTTTGAGTTAAAATATATATTTATAATTTTAATAAATGACAAATTAAAAAGGCATGAACATTTTTTTGTATCGAACCGTGACACCAAAGTATCGAACCGAACCGTGAATTTTGTTTGTCGTTGCACCCCTAATATATGTGTGTGTGTGTATTTATACATCAATCCATTTTCTTGCTTATGGAGTTCAGGGCCTGGGACCTACTCCATGTCAGCTTTCAGTGTTTATGAACATGAACATTATGAACTCATGACTCCCTTGGGAAGCCTATGGTTTTTCATAGGCAGGGGATATTTGTTTTATCACAGTTCATTACCAAACAGAGCAGGGTTCTAATTGATTTGTGGCTTTTAGGATATTATGTACAGGTGTGTAAAAGTGGAGTGAATATAATTACAAACAGCAATGCTAGTGGAGTGATGACAGACAGGGCGGTTGGGGGGTGGTGAACAGTTTGCCAACAGTTCTGCCCCTGTAGAGAAGGACATCTGCCATTTCTTTTTCCATTTAGTCAAACAATTCAGGTAGTGATGAAAGAAAATCAGACTGTGGCAGTGCTTGCAGCAGGTAACGGAGTGATAATGCAGAGTTTTTACTGCAGTGGACAGTCCCTAGTGTGACCATCGCTGGAACCAACCAGCTGATTTACACCATGGCAGCAGTCATCAGTGAAGTTCTTGGCTGCAACATGAACAATCTCAAGTAGCAATGCTACTAAACTTGCTGGAGAACTTTTAGTTCAGGCCACTTGATGAGTTTCACACAGTACTGCATATTATTTTATTAGGTTGGCACAAATGTAGGATTGTATTTGTGATATCACGATGTGTCTGTTTCCTTTTCATATTACACTAAAGAGATCATCGCCTACAAGCCTCCATAAACGAACAGCATGTCTATAAAAGCCCATTCATCATCCGGCCCTCCTGCTCAAACACAACCATGTAGCGCTCATCCCTCCACCCGTCTCATTCAGCATCCACACACATGTTGCAGGGAACGGGAAATAGAGTAGAGCAGCAAAGCTTGATTTCCTTTAGGATTGGTTAAACTAAAAGACGTTGACAAGGAATTTTAAGGATTTTAGGAAGCATAAAACCGAAATCAGTTGTATTGGATACGAGTATAAATGAGTGCTTAGGCTCATGCAAGAAAAAACATCTTAGACAGGATATGACAAAACGTACTGTGATACAATTCTTCATTACTACAGCTCATTGAGTGCTTTTGTAAAAAGTCAAATCTGTGTGCTCCATTAAACCCTGTAGAAGTTGTTTCGAATGCTGACAGTGGACAAACAAAGTTGTCATTTAGCTTAAACATTAACAGTAGAAAAGGCCCGATAGGAATCTAACATCCTTGGAATCAAGCTGTGGGAGTGAGTTTTGAAACCTTTCTGTAGGACTGCTTTAAACTTGCCTTCTTGGTGATGTGTTGTCTGATGTCTTGTTTGACTTGAGCAGATTCTTTACGTGCTTTAAGTTTCTAACACATTTGCTTTAACCAGTAATTGAAACTGCTGAGTAGGAAGTACTAAAGTGGGTGTTGAGCATGTTGGGTGTGTCCTTATTACCTGTTTCGATGTTTTCTTTTAATTGAAAGCGTTTCATGAATATGAAATGCTTCTGCGTAATGTTAAACGTTATAAAATAATCTTATGATTAAACTCTGTATTCATGGCTTATTCTTTCCTGGCCTTTCCTGTAAGCACTTTTATGCTCGGTGGTAAAATATCACAGAACTAGCAGTTTGGCGAGTGTCATACCGCCTGGATTAGTGGCTCAGCTGGTAATTCAGAGATTTATGTAGCTTAGTTTGCTGTGTCATGCTGATTTGGGGAGACTGGACACAGACCTGAGTCATTCTCTTCTGGGTGATCACAGTGGTTACTCTCCTCCCTTCCTCATCTCACCCTGCAAAGAAATCTTTGTTGTTCTGCCTTGACCTCTTCCTCTGTGTTAGTTTGCTGTCCTTTCATTAGCTAGCTTTAGGACTTCTCCTCTCCTCCATGAATGTATCCCCACTAATCCCATTACATGCTTGTCCTTGTCCCACATTTATCAAACATACTTTTTAAAATCAAACAGTTAGAAATGACATTCATTACTTCATTATGTAACATGTCCCTGTGATCTAAACAGCCTGTTAGCCCTCGGAGCACATTTAAGTAAATTGAAATAATTGTGCCAATAAATTGGATTTGAAAGCTCTTATTCTAATTTTCTGTTTTGATGATATTTGGGATATGCTGTTTATGTAGAACAGCTAAAACTAGTTCTTTATATTCCCATATAAATGATAAACACATATTATTTACAAAACACTGCCCGGTGGACGCCAAAGGACGGCCTGTTTTGATTACGCTGGGATCTTTTTGGAGCGCACATTTTTGGTCTACGATCAAAGCTGCCACACCACGCTGGATTAATCTCCCAGTAGCTGAGTTTATGAAGTCATAAGAAAGGAATGTCCCACATGTTCCTGCTGTTACACCATATTTGGACTGGGACACCTTTGCTAACCTCTGTTGCTCAATGACACACTGATTTGAATCTGGAGGTGCTGGCGACATATTTGCAGCAGTGTGGGTTCACAGAGGCTGTTTAGACTCTGAGCATGTGACACACCAGTAGCGTGCCACGCTGGGCCTCTCGGGGTGGCGTACAGTGTCACTGTGTGTGTCTATTTAAGTGTTTGTCGTGTAAATGAGGACAACCAAGATATGTGAAGTATAGAGTGGTGTACCACATTGACAGGTTAATGTCAGTGTGAGTGTGTGTAGCAGTTTGTGTGGCCAGAGAAGGTCAGCAGCCTCCAGAGGACAAAGCGCTTGTGTTCTTCCACAATCGCCCGTTTGATCAGACAGATCATTTGGCATCTGTCAGGCTAAAAACAACAACGCAACATAAAACCAAGCATACGCTCTGCAGTCCTGCAGCTAACTCCTGACAGTCTGTCTGCTGTAGGCTGAAGAAATCAGGGGCTCATTCATCTGCACCTGTCAGCGTCTTTATGCTAACAATAGATCAAACAGTATGTGTCCACAGGATGTGTAATGTTGAAGGTTACCGTACATCCTTATCTCCAGCACTGAGAATCAGTTATCACTGATCGCTGTCTCTGCTTTGTTTTGACATGTTTCATATTTATATATTTCATATTTATAAGGTAAATACCCTACAACATTACAGAGAAGAAGAAGTAACCCCAGGCTCGGTGAGGGGCAGCCATCTGCCGTCACCAGCTGGAGGTGATGAGTGGAAGACTCGATAGGCCACTCTTATTTTCATCCACTGCTTTGTTACCTCGACACGATGTTTTGGATCATCGTCATGCTTGAACATCCATCTTCATGGGACGAAGGTTCCTCGTCACAGTACGATACGCGGTCCTGTCTATTGGCCCTCCATGCAGGGAGGTCATGTTGTGCTCTTAGCAGAAAAATGACCCATGTTTCCACCGCTTTACTGTGGGGGTGGTGTTCTTTGGTTTTTAGTGATTGTGAGGACGTTTTCACAGACAAACCGTCACAAAAAAACCCATTAAGTGCCAAAATAACATAAACCTGTAGTTTTAAAATTTTTAAAAAACTTCTCAACAGAAAATCTGTTTAAACAAAAAGGTTTTGAAGTGCTTTTTAAAAGAATGGACAGAGTCAGCTGTAGACTGGTGCAGAGCCTTGGTGGTTTCTCTAATCCAGCACAGAGGCCAGTACATTAATCTAAATGCAATGACGGAAACGCATTGATAATTTCTTCCAGTGCAGCAGAGGAGACCATGTTTCACAATTTAGAAATGTTAGGAGTGAGATAAAGATTTTACACAGTTGAAACTCAGAGAAGACTCAAACATTACACCAAGATTTTGAATGCTGAACTTAGCATGTGAACAAAAACAGAATAGAATAGAATGCATTTTATTGTCACTACACACATGCACAATAAGCTTCAGAGCATCTCCTATTCAGTGCAGACGTGGGAAAGAAAGAGGGGTGAGTTGCACAGTTCTGCAGCACTATCTACAAATATAGAAACAAAACATAGTGCTATATATTACAGTGTGGGTTACTGCACGTAAATTAAGTGTTGCACAGTGGTGATGATAGTTGTGTAGTCTGTGTATAGAGGTCCTACATTGGGGGGTGGAACTGTGTTTATCATGTGTGAGTTCAGGTTACGGGTGGAAAAAACTGTTGTGAGTCTGTGGGTCTCCTTGCTGATGCACCTGTAGCGCCTCCCTGAGGGAAGCAGGTTGAACAGGTTAGAACCGGACTGGAGCTGTCATGGATAATGCTTGCTGCTCTGCTGAGGCAGCGGGAGGAATAAATGTCCATCAGGGAGGGAAGAGGGCAGCCGATGATCTTCTGTGCTGTCTTGACCACACTCTGAAGCCTCTATCCACCTTAGTGCAGCTGCCGTACCATACCGTGATGTCAGCAGCAGGTTGGAGTTCAGCTTGTACTTCCTGAGGACTCTCAGGAAGTGCAGCCGCTGTTGGGCCTTCTTGACGACCGCTGAGATGTTGTCTGTCCAGGAGGTGTCAGCAGAGATGAGGACACCAAGGAACCGGGAGGTGTGGACCCTCTCCACACACTCCCCGTTGATGTAGAGGGGGGCCAAGTCAGTGCCTCCTGACATTGACAATGACCTCTTTGGTTTTCTTAGTGTTCAGTCCCAGGCTGTTTTCTGAACACCATGCTGCCAACTTTAGGACTCTGTATGCTGATTCTTTCATCCGGGCTGGACTTCTTATTCTTGACTGAAACTTGGCTTTGCCCTGGTGAGTTCTTTTCTTTCTCAGAACCAACCCGATTCACCTTTCTGAGCTCACCCCAGTCCACTGACAGAGGTGGAGGGCCAGCTTCAGTTTTTAAAAACAAATTCACTGTGGTGTGCCTCAAGGATCTGTGCTCGGCCCAGTTCTTTTTCCTTGTACATGCTGCCTTTGGGAGTAATACTTAAAAAATATAACATTTCCTCTCACTGCTACGCCGACGACATAAAAATTTATTTCCCTTTGACATCAGATGTCTCTACGTCTCTGGAACCCCTATTTGACTGTCTAAATGAGGTACAAACGTGGTCACGTCTCTCACACTGAACGAGGATAAGACAGAAGTTATAGTTTTTGATAGTCACACCCCGCTGGAACAACTGCCTTAGGGTCCCTTGGTAGCCATCTCTCACTCACTGTTAGAAACCTTGGTGTTTTCCTGGACAGCTCAAGAAATCGACCTCCTCTGTGGTAAAAAACAGTTTCTACCAGCTGCGTCAGATATCTAAAGCAAAGCCATACCTCCCTTTGAAGGACCTTAAAAAACTCGTTCATGGTCTTATCACTTCCAGATTAGACTACTGTAATTCTCTCTACTCGGGCCTCCCACCTTCCTCTATTCACCGGCTCCAGTTAGTTTGAAATGCAGCTGCGCGTCTCTTAACTGGAACTAGAAATTATGCCCACATCACACCAGTTTTAGCCAACCTACGTTGGCTCCCTGTTGATTATCGTACCAATATTCAAAATTCTTTTGCTTACCTTTAAAATTTTAAACAATTTATCTCCCAGCTATCTATGCGAGCGCCTCCATTTGTGCATCCCTAATAAGGCACTTAGATCTTCCAATCAAATGCTCCTGACGCAGCCGAGGTCTCGTCTGAAGTCCAGAGGGGATCGGGCCTTTGCTGTCGTACCTCCCAGACTCTGGAGTAACCTCCCTCTTTATATTCGTCTCTCCGAGTCCATGCAGTCTTTTAAATTGTGTCTTAAAACTTATTATTTTAGTCTGGCTTTTGATCCAAACTACTATGTTATTTCTATTTTATTTATTTATTTATTTTGATAACACTTCTGAAGCGTCAGAGCTGTCCTTGCCTGTGATAGAGCTGACCTGCCATAGGACACTGGGAAGAGTGTAAATCCAGGCTGAATTCCTTGTGTTGGACAGTATTTGTGTGCAGCAGCAGCAGAGCGCACAAATCAAACTGTATGTTTTGGTAAGCCTGGCCTTCTTGTACTGGATGTCAGTGAGCCAGTAGCTGGTGAGTTCATCACATTAACATTTTTACTAGCAATTTCACTAGCTGGGACCACATCCTCAGTTACGATGAACGATGATGGATGAGGGAGCGTGTACTGGTGCTGCAATGTGGGGAAGGCCTCAAAGAGGACCGGCAGCGGCTCCTGGGCTCCAGGTGGGCATGAAAATGAGAACAGAGGGTATTGGTGAAGGGGGCATATGTAAACTGAGGCGGCATGAATGAGGTGTGGTCCCACTCCTGAAATTCAGATAATATCTCCACTTAGAATAAACTGGGTCAAAGAAAAAGTGCCTCTGATTGGGCTGCTTTCTACAGTTGGCTGTGAGTCCATTGCAGGGCATCAAACATGGATAAGGGGTTGTTTCAACAGTAATTCTATGATGAAAAATTAACGAGGCATTTATCAGGATCTATATTTAATTTAATATCTATTTAACATATTTAATCAATATAAAGCTCAGTGTCTATTTCTTAGCTTGTAAAGTTGTGAAATTCATGGCAGATTCACTTCTTGGCTGTTTTGCGTTTTATTAGATAGTTGATAATAAAGAGTGTCTTTGCCTGTGGCTTTGTTAAGACTGCAGGTTTTTGTCCGCCTGACCTTTGGTGACCTTGGCGAGCTCAGGATGAACAGGCTGTCTGCTCTGTTTGGGTGTGATGCTGCCTGCAGAGACAGTCTACTCTCATGCAGACACAACATCTTTACTGATATAACGTGGTCATGGACTCTTCTCTGTTCTTCCTTATTAAATAATAGTAAAATGACTCTGCAGTTTTGATTCAAAATGCACCAGGTCTGCTCAGTCTGAATCACACCGTTAGAGCCAGACCAAATGATTGGAGCACCAATGTTAGCACTCAAAGAGTCTAAGCAGTACCACTACCAGCTTTGGCCAGTGCAGGAGTGAACATGTAGATCCATGTTCTACTGAGCAGACACTGAGCAGAGGCAACATGCAGTAAATGAATTAGTGGTCTCCACATGTTTGCACCCAAAGTTTCCCTGCTTTTGTGAGCTGAGCTGTTTTAATATTTTCCATGTATTAGATGATACTGTCCAATGCTTCCAGGACTGTGAAGATGGAAAAAATGATGTTGCAGTCGTTGCTGAAGTGTTGGTACCATTTGAAGGAAGTCATTAAAGCGCCAGAGCGAGCAGACAAGGCAAGCACTCAAAGAATGTGGAAGGCAGTCGGGGAAAGTTGCCATGGACGGACTTGATTCCTCCCAGCCCCAAACAGCTTTTATACTGTGGACAAAAATACATGAAAGTGTGTGTGTGTACCTGTTTAGATGTCTCTGTGGGGACCAAGAATTGGAATGTTACTATACTTGTGGGGACCAACAGTCATTTATGAGGACAAAAGTGCCTCACGAGTTTGAGACTCACAATGTGGTTCTAGTGTCAGGGTTACAGTTAGGTTATGGTTAGGTTTAGGTTGAGCGTTAACCATCCATTATTGATGGTTACAGTGAGCGGCTAGGATCATGTCAACTAGGTGTCCTCACTAAGATATCAAAACTAGAATGTGTGTGTGTGTGTATGTGTGTTAGTGAAAGGAACTGTAACTGGTCCCAGTAGCAGCAGGATACAAACGCCATAATGACACAGCTGCCTCTCGTCTGCCTTGTGAGTGAAATAAGATATTTGGGACCTTTGAATAGTTTTTTGAAAATATTTTTTTGTTTAAAGAAAGGAAAGAGAAGTTTAATCCTTTAACTATTTAACTGTTAGGTGTCAATCCCTGGGAGGGTTTCCCCCTTTTATTTGGCGTGGAGTCAGAATTATGGCTTCTCCACACTGTGGAAGTAGCTCTTTGACACAGTCGAGCAGTCATTGGTCATAACAGGATCATTTAAGACTCGATGATGAATAAGACTGTTGAAGTGCATGAGAAGGATCTCATATAAAACAGTCTGTGTCTGCTCCTCAATTCAATTTAATTCAGAAGACCCCTATGAGTGCAAGATCAAGGAAACAGTTCACCCTGCCTGGGATAGTGTTACCAGGGCCCTGCCCTGGAGCCAGGCCCGGGGAGGGTGCCAGAAGCTGTACATCTGGTGGCCGGGCACTGGTCCATGGGGCCTGGCTGGGCACAACCCGAAAAAGGGACATGGGCCCATTCTTATGCAGGCCCACCACCTGCAGTGGGCACCATAGGGGTCGCATGCAATGTGTGCCACGTGGCAGCCAGGATCAGAGGCCATGGTGGACGGATCCCCGGCTACCAAGACCAAGACTAGACTTAGTGTCTCATAGTCATTGAAGAACTCTGACTTGCTTCCTGTTCTAGTTGTTCTCTGGAAAAAAATCTGCAGGTCAAACAGGTGCACATACAAAGAGCACATTATTGATTAAAGCCTGGAAAACAACTGAGGCATTTGTCAGCCCGGCACGCTTGAAATGTCCAAGTGTTGAAAACAGTTTTCCATTCGTCACCTCCCCAATGTCCACCAGATGGAACGTGTTTCTAAGATCAAGCTTAGTGAAGATTATTGCTCTATGTAGTGGCTAAAAGCTCCAGCTGAAGCTGTTCTACAGTGGCTGGATGCAAAGCCCAATCACCATATAACACAACGCCTCGCAGATTCATTCCCCATTCTGACTCTGGGATGTGTTGCACTCAGAGAGAGGAAATGTTTGCTGCTATTAGCGTGAATGCATCCCTCCCCGATGGCTAATATAAGCCCCCATGGTGGTATTGTCAATCCTCACAAGAACAGTAGGAAGCGCCTGAAGAAACCACCCAGCGCTGAAACCCTCTTAAACAGCCAAGCCAGACCACCAGGATGGCTGAGCCATCATACCCAGTAGCCGAAGGTATAATCTAAAGGGGACTGTTTTGTGCAGGCGAAAAAGAGTCAGGAATGCTGTGAGCAGGGCTGTGGAAGCTCTGCCATAGCCACCACCAAACAACTGAGTTATTTTTACACATCGGCTAGCATCTGGCCAATCCACCACCTTTCATTGCTCATGCCGTTACAAAACAAACAAACAAAACAAAACCCATCAACCCATAAATACGAAGAATCACTGTCGGCCCACCAGGCAAATGCCCAGTATGCCCGATTGAAGGCACTCACAGCTATGGCCTCTGACAGAGTGATGTAAAAGAGATGGAGTCCAGAGATAAACCCAGAATTGTTATGTGTTGTACTAGAGACAACACACTCGTTTTGCAGGATCCACCTGTGTTATCGCACAGGGAGAATTGATGTGGCCATTCTTCAGTCCTTCTCTATCACTCCTCCTGAGTAAGTCTGCTCAGCTGCACTGACTTCTCACGATGTTCTTGATGAGGAAGCTGATCGTGACTTGTAGTTTCTTTCAGTATTCAGTTATGGCAGTGGTGTCCAAACCCAGGCCACGAGTGTCCTGCAGGTTTTAGACGTGTCCAGCTGATTTAAATGGCTCAACATGCCTTGAAGTTCTCCAGACGCCTGGTAATGAACTAATCATTTGATTCAGGTGAGTAGACCCAGGGTGAGATCTAAAACCTGCAGGACACCGGCCCTCGAGGCCTGGAGCTGGCCAAGTTATGAAGCTAACTATTCTCAAGGCTAATGTAACAAGTTCTTCAAATGATTTCGTTTGCAGTACGTATTTTTCAGACCATAAGCTGCAGGGGATTATAAGGCACATTAAGCGAAACAAAGCAGTCAGATAAATCAAACTTTATTAAACTCATTCTTCTTGCTTCCTCCACTTCTGTACCATTGATTCATTAATGTTGAATTCTCTGCAGCTGCTCTATTCCCATGTTGTTGCAGTATATTAATGACTAACCTCGTATTGTGGATGGATTATCTCAGTTGTTCTCTTGACTGAAGTTTGGTCCGTTTACAGTATCCTGCCATGCGATTGCATTTATTTCTAACCATCAGGAACCTTCACTTTAACTTTTATAAGTGGAAAAGTGTTAGTGTTCGTTCTCCAGCTTCACTGTTTATGTTATGCTAACATAGCTGTGTCGCTAGCGATCACTAGTGATCAAGCTAACTTCCACTAGCTTCCTGCTAACTTCTAAGTCCGTTAAATATAATAAATTCTGTTTTCATGGATGCCTGGATGTTAAACTTAATTGTTACACCTGGTAAAGCAGCAATGCTGTTCGTTTTATTATTGTTGAAAGAATTTAGTTTTTAACTCTCAGTGATGTCGCAGTGTTCGTTTGACTTTGGGTCCTGAAGGACGGAGTTTAGGACCCAGATTACTCCCAGATTTAAGAGCACCTTAGTCTGAAAAATATGGCAATAATGACGGCCGCTTGCATGTTCTACAAAAAAATGGTGCTTTGTTGTGTATCTGACGGACAAACACCAAACCAGTTCCACACCACTGAAGTTGCAGCATTTTTACAAACCAATTCTGGTTCATGTGTTTCACTCAACGATCCGCTTTCTCATTCTCTGTCACCGCCAAGCTTTTTTGGCCATGTGCGTATGAAAACAAAGGCACTGTGCATGCGCACTTTACCCATATTCTATCGCGATATTTTATTTTTTTATCGTTGCCCAACATTAAACCAGTATTACCATGAACAGTATGATGTGGCACAGCCATAGGTGGGCTGGTAGGAATGCTGCGGAGGGAGGAGAGAATGGGTTAGCCAGAGTCTAGAGTGAGATGTACACTTACAGAGAGAGTCGAAACCATCCTACCGGGCGATGTGGTGACAAGAAGCAGGTAGTAAGCCACGTAACAGGCGTGTCTTTTCCTCTGTAGAGCTAACACTCCTGCTGTTTTACTTCTGTACTCCTGTGCATACGTCAAGGATGTCACAATCACATTTTACAGCATCCATGTTATATTAGAGATACTTTAGTCCAAGCAAAGTAGTGTACTGTTGTTGTTTGCTCCATTGCAACAAAACATGCAATGATATTATACTGAATTGCACCAGTTTTTAGGACGTCTATCTTTTACTTTCTGTGGGTTTTTCACTGCTTCTCTGCGATCAGATGAATTGTGCACACTATTTGCTCTTCCACAGCTTTATTTTTTAGTCTTTGAATGTTCCCATCACTTCTGTGATGACAAAAGTCATGATTATGCCATAGTCAGTCTATTTATATAGACCAAAGGCTCATCAGCAGATCCAAACCGACAGAAAGGCCACGGTTTCCTAAGAATAGAGCACTTACATTCACATTGAAATGTCCTGTAACGTAGACGCCGTTATCATGGTTTTGTTAACCTTAAAGAACAAAACTATGTGCCTGTTTAAATATTTATGGTCTGTATATACATTAATAATATTTACCATTAAAGGCAGTTTACTTTATACCTAGATCATCGATCACAGTGCATCGATCGGCTTCCTGCTTTACTTCCTCACTGATGACTGAGATGCTGCAATTAGTCCTCCAAAATATTAAGCAGGGTGCACGCCATCCCATCAGTTTCCATACTCCTGACATAGAGTGAGATTTCCTGAAGCCTTGCTATTTATAGCTGCAGGAGGCAGCTTCTAGCTTCTCCCTGGAGGAAGCTGTCCTTGTTTTTGTCTTCATCAAAAAACCTTAAAATCTAAAAATACAGACACCAGGTTCTTTGTTGGGCTTCTCTTTGTGGTTTGCTGTGGCTTTGCATCTGCTCTGCATCCCTGACCATCAATGTCACCAACATGTGTTCAATGATCAGCCAGTTCACCTCTGAGGGACTTTGGTCTATTCAAACTGGCTGAGATGCTGTGGCTTAAAAAGGTGGTTCAGACTTGAAAACCCTCTGATGGGCTGAATTATAACTCTAATAAGAATAAATAGCTACATTTACAACCTGCATGTTGTGTTTACTTGTGTTGTCTGTGTCTAATATGAACATTTTGTTGATGATCTGAAACATTCAAATGTAACATTTTTGGATTCATTCCTGTGGAGCTCAGTTCGGCACTCCCAGTCAGCGAGCCATGGCATGTATGTATGTGTATGTGGAGACATGTGTCTGTATGTTCGCATGCATGTATTTATACATACATGTATGCATGTGCGTGTATGTTTGTATGGGTGTATCCGTATGTTTGCAGGTGCATGTATAACTTGTACATATCGTTCTTGTGTAAATGTAAATTTGTCTGTGATTGTGTAAATACTTCACACACATGGAGAAATGTCAAACAGCCTTTCATTGTTCTTGTAACAGTGACAGTAAAAGCTGTTCTATTCTATTCTATTCTATTGCTCTGTCATGCATTCTTGCATCTCTTGCCTGCAAGCACACTTTGCAGAGTGCACTCTGTAGTTTATTTTACATAATAGTTAATACAGTACTTGTATTTAAGTGTATTTCGGTTTATTTTTTTACATCTCATAGCACTGCAAACACTTATAAAGCATAAAGTTTACTGAGAACCGATTAGTAATTAGGGATGGGTACCGGTGTCCGGTGACATAAACAGTGGTAACCAGACTGAAAGGCAGCGCACATTTCGGTGCTTTATTTCAGTGCTTTCTTTTTCCTTGTGATACACTTTAGATTCTAGCCAATCATTTTACGTTTCCGAGGATAGTAGGCGGGTCCAGGTACGTACGTTCTTTTAGAGCAGAGCTACAGATTAAAAATGCCCAAGGCGAAGCGGTCAAAGTCTGGCTGTACTTCACAGCAAAAGATGCAAACTCAGCAGCAACAAGTGCTTTAAGCTGATACTGTGATACTGTCAAAGGAGGTAACACCAAGAATCTGATGACACACCTGGCGACGCATAGCATATTTTTTAAAAGCCGAGAAATGCGCCGTATTTGATAGCTTGCTGTGAGACCTCACACCGAGCACATCTACTGCGGGTGTGGTGCCTGTTATCGGACCCGGAGTTAGCAACATCCCCCAAGAACCCGAAGAGGAGAGTCCTGGCCCCTAGCCCTGCCAGTGTAGCAGAAATGATGAGGATGATGATGCAGCAGCAGCCGTTCTTCTCTGCGTGAGTAGCTTAATGTTGTTCGTGTGTAATTTACGTTGAGTAGGCTAACCACGTTATTACATTAATGCATGTAAGGTGAACTAGCAAACATCATCATAGCTACATGCGGCTGTCTTCTTGTTTGATGGCAGATACTCCCTTCACCCTGGCCAAAAAAGCTAAAATGACCAAAGAAAAAGAGGGAAACAGCTAAACATGAGAGGTTTTTGGACAAAGTTTGTGTTTTTTCCATTGTTTAAGCACTGCTTCCAGCCAAGAGTGATACCATATATGCCCCATAGCTGCAGAAAAGGCTAACATTGTTATCTTTTTACAAAAAACAGCTGAACATGAGAGGTTTTTGGACCAATTTTGTGTTCTCCATTCTTTAAGCACCGGTTTGAGCACCATTTAAGCACCGGCACCGTTTCAAAAGTACCGGTTTGGTACCGGTATCGGATAAAACCTAAACGATACCCATCCCTATTAGTAATAAGAGCCTTCTTGTAGTTGCACTAAACTGCATGATAAATCATAGAAGTAATTCAGACAGGGAGTTTTACAGTGGGGCAAAAAAGTATTTAGTCAGCCACCGATTGTGCAAGTTCCCCCACCTAAAATGATGACAGAGGTCAGTAATTTGCACCAGAGGTACACGTCAACTGTGAGAGACAGAATGTGGAAAAAAAAATCCATGAATTCACATGGTAGGATTTGTAAAGAATGTAAGTAATGGTAATGGTAAATGGTAAATGCACTGGTTCTTATACAGCACTCTTCTACCCTCCCTAAGCACTAAACCAGTTCCAGAGCATCTAATAAAAGCACTGGCAGCAACAGGGGCCAGTATCCCGCCCAAGGTGACTTTGGCACGCAGACTGGAGCAGCCGGGGATCGAACTACCGACTGACGTCCTGAGCCACAGTCGCCTCTTTTCCAGTAGAACATAACTGCCTCAGCTCAACTTGACTCTACTCGACTCTACTTGACTCTGTCTCTCAGTTACAGTTGAGCACCACCTCAGTGTGGGTGGGGCTGTTACAGCAACACAACCTGGAAGTCCCGTGATGTCATTTGTATGTGACGCAAACACAACAAGCGATGACATCCCGGTGATGGAACATCTGCACCCCGTCACTGGACTTCCTGTGTAGCCGTTTCCCTCGTTGCCAGGCAGGTTTGAGTCTTGAAGGGTTCGCTCTCATAACTGATCCAGTGATGTCACTTCCTGGCCATCAGCGGCATGTATCTGGGACACAAACTGGGCTTGGAACTGGGTGAGAGATGAAACTCTGAGAAGCTCTTCAGACGACGCTGACCTGCATGACTGAGGACCTGCACAGACTTGCTGCCTCGCTCTTTGTGAGGAACGTCCTTCAGGAGTATGAAAGGGAAACTAGCAGTTTATTGAAACCAGCTCCGCTTCAACCTCAGATGCACACAAAGTAGACTCGTTCCCCAAAAGTTTGCACTTTGGATCCCAGGTATCGAACCAGCAACCCTCTGATTAGCAGATGAGCCAGTCGGGCTACAGCTACCCTACGTGTGTGTGTGTGTTGCCTTTTCATTCACATAATCCATCTTATCTCTAATGAAAAAGCCAAATGAAATCCTCAGATTTGCCCCTCAGGTTCCCACAGTGTTCAGGTCACACCAGGCCACAGTCCCACATTTGAGCCACGACTGTGGGTCACACAGAGGACAGAGCATGTCCTTTAGCCTTCTTTGTTTTTGGATTGTGTGCCACAGAGTCTCACTGAAGATGATTTTGGCACGTTTGCTGAGATTGTTTGAAAAACAAGCTGAAGAACACGTCCACGATGTGACAGCAGCTGTGGGCCTCGATGGAGCCCACGCTTGTCCTGGAGGCGTCCTCTGTGGAGTGAGGCCGGCTCACATGGTTCAGTCTGAACAGGGTGAAGCTCCAGCTTTGACCTCATTAACTTCCAGTAGTGGAAAAGCAGCTGTAGCTGCATTTTTCATCACTATTGATGGGATGCTGCTGGGACCTGCTGTTAGTGGGAGCTCAAAGCCTGAGGCCATCATTAAGATCTGTGTGGGTCTGTGTGGGTCTGTGTGGGTCTGTGTGTGTGTGGGTCTGTGTGTGTCTGTGTGTGTGTGGGTCTGTGTGTGTGTGGGTCTGTGTGTGTCTGTGTGGGTCTGTGTGTGTCTGTGTGTGTGTCTGTGTGGGTCTGTGTGTGTCTGTGTGTGTCTGTGTGTGTGTGGGTCTGTGTGTGTCTGTGTGGGTCTGTGTGTGTCTGTGTGTGTGTCTGTGTGGGTCTGTGTGTGTCTGTGTGTGTCTGTGTGGGTCTGTGTGTGTCTGTGTGTGTCTGTGTGGGTCTGTGTGTGTGTCTGTGTGGGTCTGTGTGTGTCTGTGTGTGTCTGTGTGGGTCTGTGTGTGTGTCTGTGTGGGTCTGTGTGTGTCTGTGTGGGTCTGTGTGTGTGTCTGTGTGTGTCTGTGTGTGTCTGTGTGGGTCTGTGTGTGTCTGTGTGTGTCTGTGTGGGTCTGTGTGTGTCTGTGTGGGTCTGTGTGTGTGTCTGTGTGGGTCTGTGTGTGTCTGTGTGTGTCTGTGTGGGTCTGTGTGTGTCTGTGTGGGTCTGTGTGTGTGTGGGACACTCACTGAGTAGTAGTCGACTGACCGACCCAAACACGGTGACTTCATATCACAGGAAATATTCAGCTCAGGCTTCTGTCTGACGCTTTGCTGTCTCACATTTAAATCACAAAGGTTGTTTCTACAAACACCCACTCATCTATCGTCCTCTTACACACCGGTCACAGACCCACTGCTGAACTCACAATATCATTTATTTTCCTTGTGTTTGATTGGTGGTACAGTTGTTTTATTTTGTGTGTTTGTTACACAGGAAAGCTGTTATTGATCAGTTTGAGAGTAAAACAGAAACTGTGAGTGTAAATGTGGAGATTACAGTCGTTTCATGCTGTAACCTACAAAATGCTTTGTGCAGACGAGTCAGTGAAATCAATCAATCATCCTGATTTCTTTAGCTCATGAACACAGTGTGGGGTCAGTGTTAACAACATGGTGCAGAAAGGAAACACAAGCGTGGAGTCGGTGGGATTGTGCAAACGGTGGCTCGTGCATCAATCAGCTCCAGCTGTGATGCATCTCTTTGATTAGTGGGAGCAGCAAACTCCATCCAGACAGCTTCCTTTGTTTTTTTCAGTTGACTGATCAATCAGCGCACAGCTCCGTTTAGCACACACGCCATCTTTAACGACGGCGTGGAGTCTGTGCCCTGTTCCTCCCACACACGAGTGTTCGTTCATGTTCGGCCTTGTGTCTGAGCGTTTCCTCTCGGTGTGTCTGTAACGAGGAAGCCACGGGCAGGTCGCACACAAACGTGTGGCTGCCGAGTGTGCGAGTGTGGCAACGTGTGGCAACTATTCTGGTTTGCCAGCGACGTTTCCAGATAAACACTGGTGGCAGCTGCTGCCATGGCAACACCATTGTGCTCCCTCCCTCCCTCGCTCGTCTCCCCTCCCTCTCCCCAACCACTCCTCTCTCTCATGCTCCGCCGGCTCAGAGAGCGAGCACCAGAGAGGAGAGAGGTCAGCTCGATTCAGAGGACAGAAAGAAGAAAGGAATAACCCGGAGTGGACGGGGACAGGATGAGCGAGGACAGCCACTCCCACTACAGGCTGGACCCCAGCGATCGCCTCAACGGGCTGGGACAGAGGAGGAAGAGACCCAAGAAGGTAAACGAATAGATGGAGAGCCACGTGGTGCAAAGTGTGTAAGGATGGAGCACCCCACCCTGCAAAAAGAGAAAGGAGGTGGGGTTAGGTGAGGTTTGTTTATGTGCAGACGAGCGTCCACATGATGTTAGGAGCACCGAACCATCTCTCACCCCGTCGTCTCCTGTGGAGTGTGTGGCTGCTCCCCCACAGCAGCTGTATCCTCTCTCATATCCTCCGTCTCCTGGTGTTGTGTTGCTCCACAGTGAGTCGTAGTAGGAGGCTCACATGCTGTCAGGGTGGGTCCCTGCTCGCTCTTTGTGTGCCTGTCGTTGGGGGTTTTGCTGTTTGCAGCTATCAGGAGGTTTGTGTTGTAGCCTGATGTGAGAAGTGTTGTTATTATCATCATTTTTAACATTTCTGCACCGCTACAATAAACAGACACACACCCATCAGCCTGTTTACAGATCTATACGCCCATAAAGACGTGAAACACACATTGCACAAATCTACTATAACGTGTTCATATGTGTTATAAAATAAAGAGGTAAAGTATTAGCTGTTCAGGTTGATTCATAAATATGACCTCAGCACGTGAAATACTTTTGTTGACATCCCTAAAAGCTCGTCTTAATATCACGTCAGACTAACGAAACCGTACAACACAAATAACCAGACCAAACCAGGGTTGTGCGTCTGTTGTTGAGAACATTGTCAGTAAACCACAGATCAGTGTTTATGTACCAGTGACGTCCTGTCAGTCTCGATGTAATGATTCCTGACAGCGCGTCTTTGTGTGCCACCTGCTCGCTCAGCAGCTACACAACCCAGGAGCTCCGTTTTGAAACAAACCTTAGCACAGTGTTTGTGTGTCCGCCGGGAGCGATGTCTCACTCTGTTTCCATCCTTTTCTCGTGAACAGCGATCTGGTGTTTCTGAGGACACAGAAGCATCCAGCGTCATTATTTTTGTGTATGTCGTGTGAGCTGAGAGTGGAGCGCTGTAACCAAAGGTAGTGAGCGCGTCAGCCTTTAATGTCGCGGCTGGTTGTGCGATCGCGTCGCCGCTGAACTCGTGTGGCCTGAAACTGAGAGTTTGTCTCAGGGATCTTTAATTTGAAGTCAGGTAAACAGGAGCAATCATCCAGTGAACTAACAGAACATTCAGGAGCAGTTTACTCTCATGAATGTCAGACAAACTGAGGTTTGTGTGTCAGTTAGATTCTTTAAGTCGTTAAAGTGTCTCTGTTAGGAAAAGCATCTGTTTCCTCCACCTCTGCAGAACTGCGTGACCCGTAGCATCATTGCAGGAAGTATCCTGTGACAATGAGTGACTGCACATCATCATTATCAACACATAAACCTGTGGTCTGGACCTGCAGTTCTTATTTTTACTGTCTGGTTTTGTGTAAAGCAGCACTTCAGTAAGCACCTGTGAAGCACACAGTCATAGTCGAGTAATGAAGCGATCCATATGTGAAACATATTCCACGTCTACAGGATAGTGGAGGTTACATGGGTCAACCTGGCAAACTGTACCAGCACATGTGATCACACTGATAGCAGAACACAGGTATGTGAGTCTCTACGACGAGGTCAGAAACCAGTAACAAATGTTTCATGTGATTCGTTTTTCTCCAGTTTGTCTGCAGTGAACCTTAAATACTCACTGAACCAGCTGTTTCCTGATGTGGTGACGTGTGTCGGTGATGAAGCCAACACTCTGTCCAGTGTTGGGCAAGTTACTTGAAAACAGTAATCAGTAACTAATTACTTCCCAAAAAAGTAATCCCATTACTTTACTGATTACTTATTTTCAAAAGTAATTAATTACTTAGTTACTTTTTAAAAACACGATTTCCAACCTGAAGAGGTGATAAAGCGATAGATCTTTCAGCCCAATTCTACTTTTTCTGCATAATCCATCATACAAAATGTAATCAAATGGAAAAGTCTCTTTTTAAAACTTGTTTTATTAGATTTAATCTTTTAACTTTATGCATCAAGCAAAAATTTAATTATCTGCAACATTCTCTGACTGGAAGAAATTAGTTTAACATTTAAACCTATTTTCTGCACATTCCAGCTCATAAAATAAAATATTTTGTGTGTTTACACTCAGTCTTTCAAATAGATGCAAGTAAAACACAGCAGAAAATAAATAAAGTCAAAGACTCAGCGGTCCTGTTGCTCTATTTTCACCTGTAAAGCAGGAGCAGGGTAGGCGGAGGTTTACCCTGGTGCAGGTGTGCCGCGGTCAGTGGAAGAATCCGCGAGTTTCTCTGTGAGTTTCCCATTACGTCGTAGCTACTCGGTGCTTGTTGGAAGTTTAGGGGTTTTTTCGCTGTAAAAAGAAGTTTTCTTCCCACGCACAGCGGACACTAATGTTTTTGTCACTTTTTATGGAATCAAACTCAAAGTAAGGTCAGTACTTCCACGCTTTAAACGCTGCACGCTCATACTCTCTCTGCACTCGATATGTGATCCATTGTTGATCTGCACACAGCTGTTGTCACTAACGGCGCACTCGCTTACGTCACTGTCGTGAGACATTCTCGCAAAAAAATCACGGTTTTAGTAACGCAGTAACGCAGCGTTCCTACGGGAAAGTAACGGTAATCTAATTACTGTTTTTGCAATAGTAATCCCTTACTTTACTCGTTACTTCAAAAAAGTAATCGGATTACGCGTTACTGGAGCGTTGTTCTCCTCTGTAACAAAGCAGTGATAAAGGAATAGATGCTGATTTTATTAACTTGTGTCTTTGTGCTGCTGGATTCAGTCTGAAGCAGGCAGCAGTGCTGAACCTACCAGTGTAAATGTGATGGTGGAAGCAGAGGCCAGCACTTGGCAGTGCTAAACACAATAAAAGACTCACAAGTTCCTGCTCAAAGGTCAGCTGCCTTCAGATCAATCATTAACCTGCAGCAGGTTGTGGCCTGATGTGTTTGTAAGAGTTTCACTTTCAGGAGGAGAAGATTTAAACGAGTCACACAAATGTGAACTACAATGTCTGTGACACACAATTTATGCAAACTGCATGAAATCTGACCTGAAGAAATCCAGTCTTCTGCCTGTTGTGGTTGTGACAGCTGCTCGTAGGAGAGTTTGTTTGTAGGAGGTGGAGATGTTCTCAGATCAAGTGCGTAATCGTCTCTTTGTGTAGACGCTAAAAGCTGTGAGCCAAAACTCTCTGCTCTGAAACTCTTCACTCAGTCCTCACGCTGAGAGTTTAGAGGCTGAACTTCTTGTTCCTCCATAACACTTTTCATGAAACAGCAGAAATGAGCTTGTGTTTCTCAGCAGTGCGCACACAGAGAACCGATCCTCTCTGCTCAGTCTGAACAAATCAAAGTGAAACGTCAGTGAAAACACAGCTGCTGATCAAACTGTGTCAGATTAATGCCTCAATGTTTCACTGTGACGTTAAAAAATACATAAAAATGATTTAAAGTAGTAGGAGGCAGATTTTCACAATAAGAGCACTTTGTTTTTAATTCAGTTAATGTCAAACTGTCATCAACACCTCTGTGTTGTCTCTGAGCAGATTCAGGCATTACTCAAATAATAAAGGCTTTCTTTCACTATTATACTTTTCATTAGTCTCCAGGTTGATGATTATAAACAGAATTATTAAAGTTTTTATCATTTCAGGCTGAAAATCAACATGAATTTGGTTCTAATCAAAGAAGCTCCTTTAATGTGTGTCATTAAAATCCTCACACAGACTTAAAAAGGCGACATTAACATTAAAATAAATGAAAGAAGCTTCAGCTGAGAGCTTCATGCAGTCATCATCAGCAGCTCATAGCAGTCACAGCTCTTTATTACGCAGCTTTGCAGGAATTAAAGTGGCTGAAGTGTCAGAGTTTGTGTGAGAAGCTGCTTCATGGACAGCTGTACACACGTCTTTATTATTTCTTCATAAATCAAACACACAGGTTTGTCTGCAGATGATTTAAAGTGTGTCGTTGTGCAGTTAAAGCTGTTTGTGTGACGCCCTGACCTCCTGTGAATGAAACAGCCAATCAGATCCATCAGAGAGAGAGCAGGAAGTGTTGTGTGTTTGTGACAGAACAAGGAAACAGTGATGATGATGAACATACAGGTCCTCTGATGTTTCCTGTTACAGTAACGCTTGTTCATCTGTTGCTCTCCTACACTTTCCTATAAATAAAGGAGAAAAAGTCCGTTTAGTTTCATTTCCTACAGCTCAGAGTTACACTTCACATTCCTGCAGTCACATCAAAAAGCTTCACTTTGGTCCAACATCTACATGTTAACATGAAACACAGACAGACTCAGAACATCTGGAACATCTGCACTTTGACCCAAACTGTTATAGCAGGATATTTTCTGCATATTTCTTATGTTGGACCTGTTTGAACTGTAAACGACCTGTAATCATCTGTAAATGGTGTGAGACACACTGAGGCCACCTACAGGGCAGCTGGGGAACAGCAGGGATCTGAAATCATACGAGACGTTAGTGAGTGAGAAGAACAAACGGACTTAAGATGGCTCGAAGTGATCAAAGTTGATCTAAAACAGAAGATAAATCCACTGATTCTTTGTAAAGTTCATCTGCTGCTCACATGAATCCATGAAAGATTTATTTCACTGAATGTTTCTTCAAAGCTCATTTCAACCTGTTGAAGTCATGAATGAAAGTGCAGACTGAGAGTGGATCACATGATGTTTGAGGTGTGTCATGTGACATGTTCAGTATTGTCACACATGTCTAGATTGTCCCTGATATCATAACTGCTCAAACACTGATGATTATATTTGAAGAATTATTCCTGATGGCAGCAAAGTTTGAATGGAGCTCTCTGTCTGTGCTGATTTGTCGCCCTCTGGAGGTCAAAGCACAAACCTACAGGGCAGCTGGGGAACAGCAGGGATCTGAAATCATACGAGATGTTAGTGAGAAGTTAGAACAAACGGACTTAAGATGGCTCGAAGTGATCAAAGTTGATCTAAAACAGAAGATAAATCCAAAGCAGCATCAGATGAATGTTACCATTTCCAGTTACGGTGCCCTTCATCTAATATGGAAATGTGTTGGTTTTTTTTGCCGTGTTGTTGTTCTTCCTATTGTGTTTAGGCCAGAGATGCTCTTCAAACAGCTGACAGACATGACCACATTACAAGAACATGGTGTGAGTCCGATTTGATATTCCAGTCAACGCTGAGAGACCTTAACCAGGAAGTCAGAGGTCAGCTGATGCTGCGAGCAGGAAGTGAACCAAGGGAAAGGTTCACTCTACTCAATCTCAAAGAAAATATGCTGGTATTTGTTGATGTTGATGGTACAATAAAAATATATAATATAATAAATAATAAAATATCATGTGATGATGAGATGTGTTGTTGGTGTTTGTATTTTCTGTAAATGTCTTTTTAATGTAAATGCTTTGTTCCAGACGGACAGGGAATCAGTTGCTGTACGATGACATCATCTTGATGTTGACGAGGAGGGCGAGAAAAACTAGTTTTGTCCTGCAGATGGCGATCTTGCACCGTGTTCAGAGAGCCGACACTTTGATGGTGCTGCTCTACTCAGCTTACTTTAGCCTGGGTTGGACTCTATATGAGCAGCTTCCACTCTGGTTTCACTCTTAAACACACTTGTTTGATTTCACTTGTAAAAGTTGAAGAATAAATATTTTATTACAAAATTATTTGTTGATGCATTTTTTTAGGGTCAAATATCTTGTTTGATTTGAGGAATGAACTGTTAGGGTGGAAAAAGTGAATCAGGTTAAAATAGTGGTGCTTTATATCAGTGAAGATGTATAATGTAATTTAAAATGTTGATGATGGGTTGTAGTGGGCTTGTACTTACAAAACTGCCTCATTTTATTGGAACGATCCACAGTTGCATCCATTCACGGATGACATCTGACATCATTTGACATCTGGTCTGAACACGTTTGTACACAAGATGCCTCAGTTCTGGATGTTCCCACAGACTCCTCTGTGCACCTAAAGAAAAGGTCAAGGGTCAGCAGCACATGTAGTTGGGACAATTCTTCAGTCGCACAAACTACACAATCATTTTCCTCCAATGACGACTTTTCACTTGCAGAAATGGTCCTGTGTGATTTCCAGGCTGTGATATAAAAACTAGTTCCTAATGGCAGCGACTCACTCAGTAAACATGTGTTTCCTTCACCAACCTCACACACAGATCCAATAAGATCAGGAAGTGGGCAGTATAGTACAATATGTGTTATTCTGTGCTGCACTGCCCAAACTAAAGATCTGCTGAAGTGTTGGAAATGATCCAGATGTTTATTTTGGACGATACAGCAGAAGATCAGACATGAAAGTGGAGATAACACAGAAGACCTGCAGCAAAGGTCAGAGGTCAGACTGGGCCCTGGATTCAACAATGAGCCAATGATCATCAAGCAGTGACTAAAGCAGAGCCCTGACGTTCTGACATTCATCACACAGTCAGAACAAATGTCTGCTGATGACTTCATCTCATGAAACGACTGATAGATGTCAGTTCATTGATCAGCTGAGCTGCTGATCTTCATCGTCACAGAAACATTCAGCTTGTTTCAATCAGTAAATAACTCCCACTACTCCCAGTTTGAACTGTTCCCACTCAAAATGCTGTGAGAACAATGATCATTGTAGAACTTCACAAACATCACATGTTGTTTTCCACATGTAAGATCAGCAAACACACAGAAACTTCCTGTTGCCACACACGGCCTCTAAAATCTCTTCCACGCTTTCTGTCTGAAGTCCACTCTCTGTGTCGGATCCACAGGAAACAACAAGATCTTATTAACATGGTTTTCAATGTGTCTCCTTCCAAAAAGTCCAACCAATGAACAAATGTGTGTATTTGTGGAGGCCGAACAAAAGCATGACACATTTCTCTGTTTCTATAAACTGGAGTCAAACACAAACATGAAGAGTTTCACTGACAGACTCCAAAATGCCCCCACAGTGGATCAAAGGGAAATCCTACAGTGTGGCCAGAGACTCTTAATGGCTCCAACATCAACACATCCACAATGTTGGATCCAGTTCTGCCTCACAGAGTTACTAAGACACACCCTCTGCCAGCATCACAACAGCTCCACCTGCTTCACCTGCCTCCTCAGCATCTGTACACCTGAAGAGAAAAGAAAGGCTCCAACAGCTCAAATCTACAAAGGATTCATGAAGTTTCATCCAACAATAACATGTTTGCCTTCCACAGTGTGCTGTTAGACACCACTGTACCTCTGCCATTTCAAAAAGAGCAGCTTGGGAACATTTTGGCTCCAAACACTTTGTGTTTAAGTTCTTTGTTTTCTTTGTGAAGCCGACAACATCTGGAGCTTTGTGACTCATAGAAACATCATTTTGTTCTTTAGATGACAGCAGATTGGGACTGAATAATCAATCACTATCAAACCAATAAAGACAAACATGCTGATTTTACAGGAACTTTGTTGGAGAAGCTGCAAAGACATGAAACTGGTGGAGATCCCAAACCAGTTGATAGTGCTGGTTATTCCAAATAAAGCTGTTTCCCTTTGAGATGAAATGACTTTGTGTCCTGATATATAATAAAGATGTTGTTGTTTTTGAGCCCCTGTATTAAAAGTATTAGAGATGGACGGATCCGATATTACGTATCGGTATCGGTCCGATACTGACCTAAATTACTGGATCAGATATCGGAGAAAAATAAAAAATGTAATCCGATCCATTAAATATCACGAAAGCACCTCACAAAAGTTGCAACACGCCGTAACTCACCTCAGAACGTTAGCACGTCGGAGCAGTATGCATCACGTGATAGAGCGGCTGTGGCATGCGGGACCTGTCGGTGGTCTGGATAGCATGTGGAGCTTCGCTAGCAACCCGGCATTTCATCTCCGACAAAGTTATCCCGAGAGAAGTAAAGCAAGTGTGTAAGTCCATCTCTGAATGTTTGTAAAGCATTCCCACGTTAAGCTTAACAAACGACTGCCTCTTCTTGCTGCTACTTCAATCATGAAACTGATCAATGATCAGCTGATCGGCTTTTCTGTCGCGAGTCCGTCTCTCTTGTTTGTTTTTGGCCCACTTTGCACCAGAAAGAGGAAACCAGCGGCTGAACAACAGCAGAACGTTTAAGCTTGATCAGCTGTTGTTAGAATTTATTTAATATTACTTTCTACACCAGGATCTTTTTCTACGTAGCTGACGCTGGTAACTGTGCAGGGGCGGATCTAGCAAAGTTTAGTCAGGGGGGCCGATAGGGCATTAACAGGGAAAAGGGGGCACAAAGACATACTTTTCTTTCTTATTCTCATTTAAAATGTCGAGCTTTTAATAAATAATTATCTGACACCCAAAGTTTTAATTTGATGTAAAATGAATAGAAGTCAATTACTGTATATAGTGACTATTAAGTCTAATATATATACCCTAGTAAGCTATAGTACTTTTTCCTTTGGGAAGGTACCATCTGTGCAGTCTGCAATTTTGTTGAAGAAAGATGTTGAATCTATTTAATATTTCTTGAAAAATAATTGATTTCTGTGCATTTTTTTTCACACTGCATCAAATTAAGGTTGATTACGTCGATTAAGCATCATGAGGTGGAGCGTGAGGGGTGGTTCCCTATTTTTTATTTATTTATTTTTGTTGTTGCTGGGAGTTGGAACCCTATTAGTTAGGTTGCTTAATATTTACGCTAAGTACTCTTTAAAATACCAGAATAGGGAGGATGGTGTAGGTTTAAGTTTATTAGATTGATCAGTATTGCTGAACTATGAAATGTTTTTTTGTATACAGGTATAACAGAATAGCTTTAGTGTAGTTGTTGTTTTAAACTTGAGTATGAACTTATACAAAATGCAGCAAGATATTTAAAAAACAGTTTTGTTGATTAAAAAACACTATATCGGATTCATATCGGTATCGGCAGATATCCAAATTTATGATATCGGTATCAGTATCGGACATAAAAAAGTGGTATCGTGCCATCTCTAAAAAGTAGTTTAAAGTCAGCTTGAGTTTGATGTCTTTATGTCAAAGCTGCTCATGATGTTGAGCTGCTGATGGAATAAAAACAATATAAAAGCATGTAGTCCAGACTTAAATGTAGCCTGTTGTTAGCTGAGGTCCACACACAGTGTTTGACAGTGTAAAGTGTGTGAAAGGGCTGCTGGTGGAGCTCACTAGGATGAGCAGGTGACCACGAGGTGGAGAGCAGCTGGCCTGGCTTTGACCCGGGCCACGCCCCCTTTCTCTCTGCTTTGCTGTCACTTATCTTCACTGCTCTGTCCAATAAAGCTGAAAAAGGCCCCGAATCAAAGAAATCTGCTGCAGCCTCTGAAATGTCTTCTGTTTCCTTCCCGACGGCTTTTTCACCGTCAGCCCATCAGACAGTCCAGCAGCATTTATGATGATGTCATGATGTTGAAGAGGCTGCTACGGTGGCCTCCCATGACCCCCAGCCTCATCACAGCTGAGATGCAGACATTTGAAAACATTCAGCAGACAACTGAATAACAGTCCAACACAACAGTCTGTGTGCAGACACACACTGACCTTTCATATAGTCAAACACAGCTGGTTGAGTCATTTCTCTGTGAGTCTAAAGTGAATCTAGTATTTGAAAGTCCACTTCCTGTATTTGTTGTTGAAGACTTCTTCAGCTTCTTCTCAAGGACATCAGCTGCTTGTTTGGCAGCAGAGGCAGTTAAGAAGCTTCCTGAAAAACACTGAACAGTGAGTTCACTGTGGCATATGACAGATTCAGCTTTCTGTGTGCAAATGTGTCTGTGTCGACCTTTCAAATGCTGTTGAATCCAAAACATCAGCGGCTCCTCGGCTGCTCGCTTCATGCACTTCTGTCTGTGTGACAGTCCAATGACATCACAGCTGTTTCCAGCCCCAGTGTCTCAGGACTGGACACCTTTAAACATGTCGAGGATCAAACAGCGTCCAGCTAAACACACATGAAACTATCAGAGCTGACAATCATTCCAATAACATCTAATGGTTCATGTATGTAGACACAGGACTACAAGGAAATGGCTCTCAGCATCTGGCTGTGGGAACACATGAGTCCCTGTTTGTGTTCAGATTGTGTGCATGTTTTAGACGTGTGTCACATGTAGAAACACAACAATCCCACAATGACACACAGATGTGTTTGACACAGCTGTGCAGCTGTAAGTTGTTTCTAATGATTCATTGAAGCTCTTCTAACATTCTGGAGACGATCAGTACATGAATCTGTTCAACACGACAACAATTTGACTTCAGTGTGAACGTTTGCATTAAATAACCTTCTTCATCCAGCTGACAGCATCTTCATCCTATGATGTGAACAGTTCCTCCTGTTGATGACAAACCTCTGACAGGATCTGCTTGAGGAGCTTTTTCATGTGCAGCTCTCTGAGCTCAGGGCTGAGCTGCTGTTTCATCTTTAAGAGCTGCTGCCTCCTCGCCGGACTTGTTCTCCTCTTCTTCTCCTAATGACACCATTTCTGCTTCATATTAAATTCAATAAAGATGCTGACATGTATCTGTAGCAACAACATCATTGAATCTGTAACAACTGGAGCCAAACCAGTGGCTCTGCTGGGATCACTGGTGAGCCAACACTTCCTTGTTGATGCAGATTTCAGGGCTTCCTTTTGCTCCTCCGTTATAACTGTTCTCTCTTCTCAACACATGATGACACAAAGGAATCAGCAGTGACAAAGATGATGCTGAAGAGAAGCACACACTTCACACATATAACAGAGCAGTGCAGTTACACACACCTCTGCTCGACATCAGGCCTCAAACAAAGACACAAAACACTAACTTGACTCTAAACAGAAGAAACGAGCAGCTGTTTCTGTTCTGTGCTTATTTATATTTGACACACATGCTTCTCTTTGTGCAAACACACATCGCACTATAAGGGTAACCTCGCACACAATGATTGGACAGCACAGTGATGATGCTGGGAGATCCTATACGCAGCAACACAGAAACACTGAGAACTTTAAACAATGATGGAAAGTGTTATAAATGACTTGTTGGCCTCTGATCTGTCACAAACAGCTGAAACGTGTCTCTCATGAGTCACATGAAGGTTTTTGACAGAAAGGACAAAAAGTAGCTGCAGTCAGTTTGTGTCATTTTTATATTTATTCATCTGGGAGAAAAATCTGAGGGACATTAAAATGTGTTTTCAACAGAGACAAGAACATGAATATAACAGAACAGGTAAATGAACATGTTTCAAGTAAACAGCTGGACTGATCAGGTCCAAACACAGAGTGATAAACTTGTCAAACAGCTGTCATATCTTTATATAGAAGCTCTTTATAAATGCTGCTCACTGCAGTCTGTTTACTAATAATGTCAAAGTGTTAGAAACACAGAAACATCAGAATGGTCTTTGTTCACAGAAACCTGTCTGGGATCCTTTGTTGTTCTTTTGATGCAGAGTTACATTATAAATATAAAGAGTTATTTCAGAGTCTCATCAGTTTTCCTGCATGTCTTTATTTAACACATCAGCAGGGCTGAAGCTCTCATGTTAAACACACACTGATCTATGGACACGTTCATGTGTTTCTAACAGAACCAGGCTGTTATCAGCCTGCACTAACATTATGTCACACACACTGAATGTAACAGTGACAGTTTACATCATCACACAATCAGCTGTGATTGTTTCACTGTCATCAAACGAGTCAACAGGAAGTAGAATCAATAGAAACCAATCATTTCCTGACAGCATGTCTGATGGAAATAAGTGCAGATTATGTATGAAGTCTAACTGCACACAGTAACTGTGTTACAATAAGGACTTAACAGCGCCCTCTGCTGGAGTGTTTCAGTACTGCGTTAACTAGAATACACCACCTCCTCCTCACACCACCTGCTACAGCTCTACTCTTCTATGACTACAGTCATCCACAGCACTGATGTGAGGTCACATGGTTCATATGTAAGGAGCACAGCTGACCTCAGGTCAGTTTAATGACTGTGAGCAGCAGCTGTGTTATTGTCACTGTGACAGGGAGACACTCTCAGACACAGCGCTCATGTCAGCTTGTTCTCATGCAGGAGGATCAGGAGCTCCATGTTTGTCTTTCTGTTTGAATCATGATGTGTTTGTGCCATCAGAGTCTGTCATGAGTACTCAGGGTTTCACAGCAGCTCTTCTGGATGCTGACGAGGACTCCAACCTCATGTTTCACCTCTCTGAGCTTCTGATGTCTGTGAACACTCGTGTTTCTTCTCTGGGCTCATCTGGACAAAAACACCTTTCTGTGTTTGGCTGCAGCCTCATTCTGACTGACAGGAAGTGTGTTATCCATGAGCTGCACTTCTGTGAGGAAGTTTCCTGCTGTGTTTCCTGTCTGTGGACAAACACGAGTGTTCCAGCTGAGGACTTGCTTCCTTCCACCTGTCCATACAGGACATCACGCTGTCTGCAGCTCTGTAAATGCAGCTCCAGGTCCTTCCACGTGCTGCTCTGTATTTGTGCAGTTTGTAGTGTGTCCTGGGAAACGTAGCACACATGGTGTTCTTCTGCTGTTTCCTCCTTTCACTGAGTGTGAAACACTGACGCTGTGCTGTTGTTCACAGAGGGGAGCTGATTCTAGCTGCAGCTGGACTCTGTCATCTAACTGAATGTGTTGGTGCTGATCACGGGGCTCTGAGGGGGGAGCAGCAGGAGGACTCTGGATGCTGACGTCAGTGTATCTGTGGAAGCTCCCACAGCGTGTCTGTCATTCAATATTGTGCTGTATATTGTATCTATGCAAAGATGAACAGACTGTGTGTTCACTGGTCTCTGTGCTGCAGCTCTGATGTCATCATCACTCCCTCCTCCACCCTCAGCAGTCCCAGCATGCTGCTGTGGTGCACCCCACCCTCACTCTACACCTGAGCCACAGACCACACCCTCCACCTCAATATACACCACAGTTTTCTCTGCTGTGGAAATGAGATCAGGAGGAAATCATCATTATTATTATTTAATAAACGCTCACATTAATGTGGGCTTATTTGTTTCATATTAGAAACATTAGTTGAGTGTTTTTAGTATAAAATGGTCAAAGTCCCTCTTTTTGCTCCTCCCCTCACCTGTGGATGGGCGGTGCTGTTACCGTGGTGACAGCTTGGATGTGTTTCAGTCCTGCCTGGTTATCACTGCAGGAATCTTTCACATTTATTACAGGTAATAACTCTGATTTTTCTGTGTATTATGAACCAAATGTATCCTGATACACACAGAGATGGATGAGCAGAGGTTTTTTTGCAGTTTATGTAGTTACTATGGACTTAATGCACACATATTATTAAAATTAGGGCTATAACAGTTGTATTGATGTATAGCAACTTGAAATGCTCCCACAAATGGCTCCACAGCATGTAAAAATATAACCAAAGCTCTGGCGGACTTGGTTCTGTGGTCAGTCTTAAAGGGTGAAGTTAAACTCTGTAATCTTCACTGTGTCACAGAGTTCAGTGAGTCCCGTTATTCACAGTATCAATCAGATCATCAGAGAACAGCTGATCAGCAATCAGTGGTGCCAACAGCGCCTCCTGTGGTGAGAGGATGCAATAATGCAATGTAGCATTTTTCCACTCAACACTTGCAGTCATGGAAACTGTCTGTTGGATCTGTGTGACGTTGCTTTCTTGGTTAGAGTTCCTCACAAATGTCCAGATGATTCTTCTAATGAGGCGTCGACCATGTTTGCAGCTCTTTGGAAGAAAACGTCGCCCTTTGCCATCCTTACTTTTCTTTGACTTCTTCAAATGCAGCTGAACTCCAGCTGGTATTTTCTTGGACTTTGCAGCTGTTTCTGGTCATCAGTTCATTCCTGCAAACCTCTGAAGCTGAACAACAATGATGCTGCATTGCTGGCTGATCCCAAAAGGTTGATTCTGTTCATCTGGACGTTTTCAGAAACGTTTGCTCACTGATCAGGTGACTTCTTCAGTCTCAGCTGACTGCAGCTTTACAAGCTTACAAACAGCACATTTGCACAATGACTGAAAGCAGCAGCACCTGATATATATGATACTAATATAATACATATACATATATAATCCATACTAATGATGAAGGAACTGAGCTCACAGTCCATTGTTCATTCAGTGAACTACTCAGTTTATTTTGGGCCTCAGAAATGCTCACTCTGTTTGTACATCACTGTCAGCAATAGACTCATTCTGCTGTGTGGACAGGAACACATGTGACATCACTTCCTGTTTGTTTGTGACTGAAGAAGTTTACAAGGAATCATTTAGAAGAGTTTCAAACATCAACTGATTGAATCCATGAATCTGAAAACGTGTTTGTGAGTGAAAGAGACAGACATGTACAGACTGAACTATCTGTTCAACAGTCAGAGTGTTTCTGTAACAGGAGACACTCTTTACACTCCACTCAGCACAGGGACACTGAGGAACCACGAGACAAGAACATAAACCCAGGATAAAGAGTTTGAGTGAATGTGGTGTTGAAGGTGTGGAGGTGGATCAGAGTGTCAGAGGAGACTCTGTAGAAGGACAGAGTGCCAGCAGGACAGTCCACATACACTGCTGCTCTGTGAGAGACAGAGGAGGAGGAGGAGGAGATGGATGTTTGTCTGTTATTGTGCCAGACATGACGAGGACCATCATCAGAGCAGCTCAGACTCCAGGACTGATCATTGAATCCAAACACACTGCGTCCTTTCCTTCTGATGCTTCTGTAACTCACTGATATAAGAACGTCTCCTCTCCACTCGACCTCCCAGTAACAGCGACCAGTCAGACCATTTCTACACAGCAGCTGTTCCCAACCATCAAATCTGTCTGGATGATCAGGATATGACTGAACCTCCTTCACACGTGTCACCTTCCTGTTGTTGTCAGACAGTTGGAGCTTTGTGTTCACTGTGTTTGTGTCGATTGTGAGTTGACAGGAATCTGATGGAGAGAACAAACACAATCCAGCTGCAGTTATTGATCCATCATCTGTTCATTGATTGACACTTTGATGATGACTCCTGA